>NW_027046494.1:0-24424 GCF_025399875.1 Dalotia coriaria | reverse complement strand
GCATATTAAACTCAAAACGTGTTTTGCTAAAATAAGCATTTTCAAGCATTTTAGATCGTTGAAATCGTTAAAATAGACGCAAAAAAAATAAAAAAGAATAAAAAAATTTCGTCGTTTTATGCTGTTTTACGCGTTAAAACGCAGAATAAAACCAAAACGTGCTGTTTTGTTTAAAATAAGCATTTTCAAGCATTTTAGATCGTTGAAATCGTTCAAATAGAAGCAATATTAATAAAAACGAATAATAAAAATTCGTCGTTTTATAGCTGTTTTACGCGTTAAAACGCAGATTAAAGCTCAAAACGTGCAGTTTTGCTAAAATAAGCATTTTCAAGCATTTTAGATCGTTGAAATCGTTCAAATAGACGCAATAAAATAAAAACGAATAATAAAAATTTCGTCGTTTTTATGCTGTTTTCGCGTTAAAACGCAGAATAAAAGCTCAAACGGCTTGTTTTGCTAAAATAAGCATTTTTCAAGCATTTTAGATCGTTGAAATCGTTCAAATAGACGCAAATAATAAAAACGAATAATAAAAATTTCGTCGTTTTATGCTGTTTTGCGTTAAAACGCAGACTAAGCTCAAAACGTGCTGTTTTGCTAATATAAGCATTTTCAAGCATTTTAGATCGTTGAAATCGTTCAAATAGAAGCAATATTATAAAACGAATAATAAAAATTCGTCGTTTTATGCTGTTTTACGCGTTAAAACGCAGATTAAAGCTCAAAACGTGCTGTTTGCTAAAATAAGCATTTTCAAGCATTTTAGATCGTTGAAATCGTTCAAATAGACGCAATAAAAATAAAAACGAATAAAAAATTTCGTCGTTTTTATGTTGTTTTACGCGTTAAAACGCAGAATAAAGCTCAAAACGTGCTGTTTTGCTAAAATATGCATTTTCAAGCATTTAGATCGTTGAAATCGTTCAAATAGACGCAATATTAATAAAAACGAATAATAAAATTTCGTCGTTTTTAAAAGCTCAAAACGTGCTGTTTTGCTAAAATAAGCATTTTCAAGCATTTTAAGATCGTTGAAATAGTTCAAATAGACGCAATATTAAAAACCAATAATAAAAATTTCGTCGTTTTTATGCTGTTTTACGCGTTAAAACGCAGAATAAAGCTCAAAACGTGCTGTTTTGCTAAAATAAAGCATTTTCAAGCATTTTAGATCGTTGAAATCGTTCAAATAGACGCAATATTAATAAAAAACGAATAATAAAAATTCTGTGTTTTTATGCATGTTTTACGCGTTAAAACGCAGTTTAAAGCTCAAAACGTGCTGTTTTGCTAAAATAAGCATTTTCAAGCATTTTAGATCGTTGAAATCGTTCAAATAGAGCAATATTAATAAAAACGAATAATAAAAATTTCGTCGTTTTTATGCGTTTTTACGCGTTAAAACGCAGATTAAAGCTCAAAACGTGCTGTTTTGCTAAAATAACATTTTCAAGCATTTTAGATCTTGAAATCGTTCAAATAGAAGCAATAATTAAAAATCAGAATAGTTAAAATTTCGTCGTTTTAAGCTGTTTTAACGCGTTAAAACGCAGAATAAACTCAAAACGTTGCTGTTTTGAAAATAACATTTTCAAGCATTTTAGATCGTTGAAATCGTTCAAATAGACGCAATAGTTAAAAAAAAGAAAAAAAATTTCGTCGTTTTGCTTTAGTTAAAACTAAATTAAACGTGCTGTTTTGCTAAAATAAGCATTTCAAGCATTTTAGATCGTTGAAAATCGTTCAATATAGACGTTTTAAATTAATAAAAAAATAAAAATTTCGTCGTTTTATAATTTACGTTTAAGCATTAACTAAAACGTGCTGTTTTGCTAAAATAAACATTTTCAAGCAATTTTAGTCGTTGAAATGTCAAATAGACGCATATTAATAAAAACAATAATAAAAATTTCGATCGTTTAATGCTGTTTTACGCGTTAAAACGCAGATAAAACTCAAAACGTGCTGTTTTGCTAAAATAAAGCTTTTAAAGCATTTTAGATCGTTGAAATGTTCAAAAAAACGAATATTAATAAAACGAATAATAAAAATTCGCGTTTATATGTCGTTTTACGCGTTAAAAACGCAGATTAAAGCTCAAAATCGTGCTGTTTTGCTTAAATAAGCATTTTCAAGCATTTTAGATCGTTGAAATCGTCAAATAAGCAATATTAATAAAACGAATAATAAAAAATTCGACGTTTTAAATCGCTTTTACGCGTTAAAACGCAGATTAAGCTCAAAACGTTGTTTTCTAAAATAAGCATTTTCAAGCTTTTAGATCGTTGAAATCGTTCAAATAGAGCAATATTAATAAAAACGAATAATAAAAATTTCGTCGTTTTATGCTGTTTTACGCGTTAAAACGCAGAATAAAGCTCAAAACGTGCTGTTTTGCTAAAATAAGCATTTTCAAGCATTTTAGATCGTTGAAATCGTTCAAATAGAAGCAATATTAATAAAAACGAATAATAAAAATTCGTCGTTTTTATGCTGTTTTACGCGTTAAAACGCAGATTAAAGCTCAAAACGTGCTGTTTTGCTAAAATAAGCATTTTCAAGCATTTTAGATCGTTGAAATCGTTCAAATAGAAGCAATATTAATAAAAACGAATAATAAAAATTTCGTCGTTTTTATGCTGTTTTACGCGTTAAAACGCAGAATAAAAGCTCAAAACGTGCTGTTTTGCTAAAATAAACATTTTCAAGCATTTTAGATCGTTGAAATCGTTCAAATAGACGCAATAAAATAAAAACGAATAATAAAAATTCGTCGTTTTTATGCTGTTTTACGCGTTAAAACGCAGATTAAAACTCAAAACGTGCTGTTCTGCTAAAATAAGCATTTTCAAGCATTTTAGATCGTTGAAATCGTTCAAATAGACGCAATATTAATAAAAACGAATAATAAAAATTTCGTCGTTTTATGCTGTTTTACGCGTTAAAACGCAGATTAAAGCTCAAAACGTGCTGTTTTGCTAAAATAAGCATTTTCAAACATTTTTGATCGTTGGAAATCGTTCAAATAGAAGCAATATTAATAAAAAACGAATAATAAAAATTCAAATACAATGGTAGGTAGTACGAGAGGGTGATAGCGAGTGTTAAGTAACATTACTGATGACGCTAAAGCAAAACGATATTTTACTAAACCATTGAAAGTCATCGAGTATTTGTCCAAGCCTGATGTGGATAGCTATTTCGACCATTAGAGGTCTCATCCAGCACACCTACTGGCTGACAAATACTGCATTGCAATGGTTTAGCAAAAATATCGTTTTGGCGATATTGTGAGGGTATAGCGACGGCGTTTACTTAACTTTACTCAATAAAATTCGTCGTTTTATGCTGTTTTACGCGTTAAAACGCAGATTAAAGCTCAAACGTGCTGTTTTTGCTAAAATAAGCATTTTCAAGCATTTTAGGTCGTTGAAATCGTTCAAATAGACGCAATAAAAAAAAAACGAATAATAAAATTTCGTCGTTTTTATGCTGTTTTACGCGTTAAAACGCAGAATAAAGCTCAAAACGTGCTGTTTTGCTAAAATAAGCATTTTCAAGCATTTTAGATCGTTGAAATCGTTCAAATAGAAGCAATATTAATAAAAACGAATAATAAAAAATTGTCGTTTTATGCTGTTTTACGCGTTAAAACGCAGATTAAAGCTCAAAACGTGCTGTTTTGCTAAAATAAGCATTTTCAAGCATTTTAGATCGTTGAAATCGTTCAAATAGAGTAATATTAATAAAAACGAATAATAAAAATTTGTCGTTTTATGCTGTTTTACGCGTTAAAGAGCGAGATTAAAGCTCAAAACGTGCTGTTTTGCTAAAATAAGCATTTTCAAGCATTTTAGATTGTTGAAATCGTTCAAATAGAAGCAATATTAATAAAAACGAATAATAAAAATTCGTCGTTTTTATGCTGTTTTACGCGTTAAAACGCAGATTAAAGCTCAAAACGTGCTGTTTTGCTAAAATAAGCATTTTCGCATTTTAGATCGTTGAAATCGTTCAAATAGAAGCAATATTAATAAAACGAATAATAAACAATTCGTCGTTTTATGCTGTTTTACGCGTAAAACGCAGATTAAATCTCAAAACGTGCTGTTTTGCTAAAATAAGCATTTTCAAGCATTTTAGATCGTTGAAATCGTTCAAATAGACGCAATAAAAATAAAAAACGAATAAAAAATTTCGTCGTTTTATGCTGTTTTACGCGTTAAAACGCAGAATAAAGCTCAAACGTGCTGTTTTGCTAAAATATGCATTTTCAAGCATTTTGATCGTTGAAATCGTTCAAATAGACGCAATATTAATAAAACGAATAATAAAAATTTCGTCGTTTTAAAAGCTCAAAACGTGCTGTTTTGCTAAAATAAGCATTTTCAAGCATTTTAGATCGTTGAAATCGTTCAAAGACGCAATATTAATAAAACCAATAATAAAAATTTCGTCGTTTTACTGTTTTACGCGTTAAAACGCGAATAAAAGCTCAAACGTGCTGTTTTGCTAAAATAAGCATTTTCAAGCATTTTAGATCGTCTGAAATCGTTCAAATAGACGCAATATTAATAAAAACGAATAATAAAAAATTCGTCGTTTTTATGCTGTTTTACGCGTTAAAACGCAGATTAAAGCTCAAAACGTGCTGTTTTGCTAAAATAAGCATTTTCAAGCATTTTAGATCGTTGAAATCGGTCAAATAGAAGCAATATTAATAAAAACGAATAATAAAAAAATTCGACGTTTTATGCTGTTTTACGCGTTAAAACGCAGATTAAAGCTCAAAACGTGCTGTTTTGCTAAAATAGCATTTTCAAGCATTTTAGATCGTTGAAATCGTTCAAATAGAAGCAATATTAATAAAAACGAATAATAAAAATTCGTCGTTTTATGCTGTTTTACGCGTTAAAACGCAGATTAAAGCTCAAAACGTGCTGTTTTGCTAAAATAATCATTTTCAAGCATTTTAGATCGTTGAAATCGTTCAAATAGACGCAATATTAATAAAAACGAATAATAAAATTTCGTCGTTTTATGCTGTTTTACGCGTTAAAACGCAGATTAAAGCTCAAAACGTGCTGTTTTGCTAAAATAAGCATTTTCAAACATTTTTGATCGTTGAAATCGTTCAATCAGAAGCAATATTAATAAAACGAATAATAAAAATATCGTCGTTTTATGCTGTTTTACGCGTTAAACGCATATTAAAGCTCAAAACGTGCTGTTTTGCTAAAATAAGCATTTTCAAGCATTTTAGATCGTGAAATCGTTCAAATAGACGCAATAAAAATAAAAACGAATAATAAAAATTTCGTCGTTTTATGCTGTTTTACGCGTTAAAACGCAGAATAAAAGCTCAAAACGTGCTTTTTGCTAAAATAAGCATTTTCAAGCATTTTAGATCGCTGAAATAGTTCAAATAGACGCAATATTAATAAAAACCAATAAAAAAAATTGTCGTTTTATGTTTTTTACGCGTATTAAAACGCAGAATAAAGTAATCAAACGTGCTGTTTTGCTAAAATAAGCATTTTCAAGCATTTTAGATCGTTGAAATCGTTCAAATAGACGCAGATTAATAAAACGAATAAAAAATTTCGTTTTTATGCTTTTCGGTTAAAACGCAGATTAAAGCTCAAACGTGTGTTGTAAAAGTAATTTGCGCTTTTAGATCGTGAAATCAAAAAAGCAATATTAATAAAACAAATAATAAAAATCGACGTTTTAAAACTGTTTTCCCTTAAAAAGATTAAAGCTCAAACGTGCTGTTTTGCTAAAATAAATAAGCATTTTAGATCGTGAAATGTTCAAATAGAAGCAATATTTAACGTAAAACGAATTAAATTCTCGTTTTTGCAGTTTTAGTTAAAACACAGATTAAAGCTCAAAACGCTGTTTTGCTAAAATAACATTTTCAAATTTTAGATCGTTGAAACGTTCAAATAGACGCAATATTAATAAAACGAAATAAATTTAACGTGCTGTTTTGCACAAAACCAGATTAAAGCTCAAACGTCTGTTTTGCTAAAATAAGCATTTTCAAGCATTTTAGATCGTGAATCGTTCAAATAGACGCAATATAAATAAAACAAAATAAAGTCCAGTTTTGCTGTTTTACGCGTAAAAATCAGAATAAAGCTCTAAAACGTGCTGTTTCTAAAAAACATTTTCAAGCATTTAGATCGTGAAATCGTTCAAATAGACGCAATAAAATAAAAAAATAAAATTTCCGTTTTATAGCTGTTTACGCGTTAAAACGCAGATAAATCTTCAAAACGTCAATTTTTGCTAAAATAAGCATTTTCAAGCATTTTAGATCGTTGAAATCGTTCAAATAGACGCAATATAAATAAAAACGAATAATAAAAATTCGTCGTTTTATGCTGTTTTACGCGTTAAAACGCAGAATAAAGCTCAAAACGTGCTGTTTTGCTAAAATAAGCATTTTCAAGCATTTTAGATCGTTGAAATCGTTCAAATAGAAGCAATATTAATAAAAACGAATAATAAAAATTCGTCGTTTTATGCTGTTTTACGCGTTAAAACGCAGATTAAAGCTCAAAACGTGCTGTTTTGCTAAAATAAGCATTTTCAAGCATTTTAGATCGTTGAAATCGTTCAAATAGACGCAATATTAATAAAAACGAATAATAAAAATTTCGTCGTTTTTATGCTGTTTTACGCGTTAAAACGCAGATTAAAGCTCAAAACGTGCTGTTTTGCTAAAATAAGCATTTTCAAACATTTTGATCGTTGAAATCGTTCAAATAGAGCAATATAATAAAAACGAATAATAAAAATTCGTCGTTTTATGCTGTTTTACGCGTTAAAACGCAGATTAAAACTCAAAACGTGCTGTTTTGCTAAAATAAGCATTTTCAGCATTTTAGATCGTTGAAATCGTTCAAATAGACGCAATAAAAATAAAAACGAATAATAAAAATTTCGTCGTTTTATGCTGTTTTACGCGTTAAAACGCAGAATAAAGCTCAAAACGTGCTGTTTTGCTAAAATAAGCATTTTCAAGCATTTTAGATCGTTGAAATCGTTCAAATAGAAGCAATATTAATAAAAACGAATAATAAAATTCGTCGTTTTTATGCTGTTTTACGCGTTAAACGCAGATTAAAGCTCAAACGTGCTGTTTTGCTAAAATAAGCATTTTCAAGCATTTTAGATCGTTGAAATCGTTCAAATAGAGCAATATTAATAAAAAACGAATAATAAAAATTTCGTCGTTTTTATGCTGTTTTACGCGTTAAAACGCAGAAAAAAAGCTCAAAACGTGCTGTTTTGCTAAAATAAACATTTTCAAGCATTTTAGATCGTTGAAATCGTTCAAATAGACGCAATAAAATAAAAACGAATAATAAAAAATTCGTCGTTTTTATGCTGTTTTTACGCGTTAAAACG
The DNA here is from genome assembly GCF_025399875.1 of Dalotia coriaria. NCBI lineage: Eukaryota > Metazoa > Arthropoda > Insecta > Coleoptera > Staphylinidae > Dalotia > Dalotia coriaria. The sequence continues at coordinate 17,002 of NW_027046494.1, read as the reverse complement.
CAGATTAAAACTCAAAACGTGCTGTTCTGCTAAAATAAGCATTTTCAAGCATTTTAGATCGTTGAAATCGTTCAAATAGACGCAATATTAATAAAAACGAATAATAAAAATTTCGTCGTTTTATGCTGTTTTACGCGTTAAAACGCAGATTAAAGCTCAAAACGTGCTGTTTTGCGAAAATAAGCATTTTCAAGCATTTTAGATCGTTGAAATCGTTCAAATAGACGCAATAAAAATAAAAACGAATAATAAAAATTTCGTCGTTTTATAGCTGTTTTACGCGTTAAAACGCAGAATAAAGCTCAAAACGTGCTGTTTTGCTAAAATAAGCATTTTCAAGCATTTTAGATCGTTGAAATCGTTCAAATAGACGCAATATTAATAAAAACGAATAATAAAAATTTCATCGTTTTTATGCTGTTTTACGCGTTAAAACGCAGATTAAAGCTCAAAACGTGCTGTTTTGCAAAATAAGCATTTTCAAGCATTTTAGATCGTTGATATCGTTCAAATAGAAGCAATATTGATAAAAACGAATAATAAAAATTCTTTGGTTTTATGCTGTTTTACGCGTTAAAACCAAAATTAAAGCTCAAACTGCTGTTTTGCTAAGATAAACGCATTTTCAAGCATTTTAGATCGTTGAAATCGTTTAAATAGAACAATATTAATAAAAAGACGAATAATAAAAATTAGTCGTTTTACTGTTTTACGCGTTAAAACGCAGATTAAAGCTCAAAACGTGCTGTTTTGCTAAAATAAGCATTTTCAAGCATTTTCGTCGTTTGAATCGTTCTAACGGAAAACGCATATAAAACGAATAAAAATTTTCGTTTTAATGCATTTTCGCGTTTTAGATCGATTAAATGTTCAAAACGTGCGCAATTTAAAATAAGCATTTTCAAGCATTTAGATCGTTTTAATGTGTTTTACTAGAAGCAAATATAAAAACGAATAATAAATCGTCTTTTAAACTTTTCAACATTTAAACTGAAATGCTCAAAACGAAGCATATTTCAAAAAATAAAATTTTCGTTTTAGCGTTTGAAATCGTTCAAAAGACGCATATTAACAAAAACGTGTAATAAAATTTCGTCGTTTTAGCTTTTAGATCGGTTAAATCTTTAGAATAAAGCCAAAACGTTTTATAAAAATAAAAATTTCGTCATTTTATGTTTCGCTTGAAATCGCAAAGATAAACTCAAAAAACGAATATAAAAAAATTTTTCGATTTTAATCGTTGAATTCGTTAAACGAATTAAGACGCAAAATGCTAAAAGATTTAAAAAAATTTCGATTTTCATGCTTTTTCGTTGAAATCGTTAAAAAAGCAAACTTTTAGCTAAAAAATAAAAAATTCAGTCATTTTATGTGTTTTACGTTAAAACGCAGATTAAAAGCATCAAAACGTCTGTTTTTAAATAAGCATTTTCAAGCATTTTAGATCGTTGAAATCGTTCAAATAGACGCAATATAAATAAAAACGAATAATAAAATTTCGTGTTTTTATGTGTTTTACGCGTTAAAACGCAGATTAAAACTCAAAACGTGCTGTTTTGCTTAAAATAAGCATTTTCAAGCTTTTTAGATCGTTGAAATCGTTCAAATAGACGCAAATTAATAAAACGAATAAAAAAAATTTCGTCTTTTTTATGTTGTTTAGGGTTAAAACGCAGAAAAGTCCAAAACGTGCTGTTTTGCTAAAATAAGCATTTTCAAGCATTTTAGATCGTTGAAACGTTCAAATAGACGCAATAAAAATAAAAACGAATAAAAAAAATTTCGTCGTTTTATGTTTTTTACGCGTTAAAACGCAGAATAAACCCTAAAAAACGTGCTGTTTTGCTAAAATAAGCTTTTTCAACATTTTAGATCGTTGAAATCGTTCAAAAGACGAATATTAATAAAACAAAAAAAAAAAAATTTCATCGTTTTTGATGTTTTACGCTTTAAAAAACGCAGATTAAAGCTCAAAATGCTGTTTTGCTAAAATGATTTTCAAGCTTTTTAGATCGTTGATATCGTTCAAATAGAAGCAATATTGATAAAAAGAATAATAAAAAATTCATGGTTTTATGCTGTTTTAGGGTTAAAACGCAGATTAAAGCTCAAAACGTGCTGTTTTGCTAAAATAAGATTTTAAAAGCATTTTAGACGTTGAAATCGTTCAAATAGAAGAATATTAAAAAAAAACGAATAATAAAAATTCGTCTTTTTTGTGTTTTACGCGTTAAAACGAGAAAAGCTAAAAAACGTGCTGTTTGCTAAAATCAGCATTTTCAAGCTTTTTAGACGGGGAAATCGTTCAAATAGACGAATATTAAAAAAAACGAATAATAAAACGTCGTTTTAGTGTTTTACGCGTTAAAACGCTGATTAAAGCTCAAAACGTGCTGTTTTGAAAAAAATAAGATTTTCAAGAAGATCGTTGAAATCGTTCAAATAAAGCAAATTAAAAAAAAACGAAAAAAAAAAAAATTTCGCGTTTTTGTGTTTTACGCGTTAAAGCAAAACCCTCAAAACGTGCTGTTTTGCTAAAATAATCATTTTCAAGAAGATCGTTGAAACGTTCAAAAGACCCGCAAATTAATAAAACGAATAAAAAAAATTTGTCGTTTTATGTGTTTTACGCTTTAAAAACGGAATAAAGCTCAAAACGTGCTGTTTTGTTTAAAATGCTTTTTCAATTTTAGATCGTTGAAATCGTTCAAATAGACGCAATTAAAAAAAACGAATAATAAAAATTCGTCGTTTTATGCTGTTTTCCCTGTTAAAACGCAGAATAAAGCCAAAACGTGCTGTTTTGCTAAAGTAAGCATTTTCAAGCTTTTTAGATCGTTGACATCGTTCAAATAGACGCAATATTAAAAAAAAACGAATAATAAAATTGTCGTTTTATGCTGTTTTACTTTTAAAAACGCAGAATAAAGTTTTCAAAACGTGCTTTTTTGCTAAAATAAGCATTTTCAAGCATTTTAGATCGTTGACATCGTTCAAATAGACGAATATTAAAAAAAAAACGAATAAAAAAAATTTCGTCGTTTTATGCTTTTTTACACGTTATAAGAGAAAAAGCTCAAAACGGCTGTTTTGCTAAAATAAGCTTTTTCAAGCATTTTAGATCGTTAAAAGGGTCAAATAGAAGCAATATTAAAAAAAAACGAAAAATTTAAATTGTCGGTTTTATGCGTTTTCCGTTAAAACGCAGTTTAAAACCAAAAAAACGTGCTGTTTTCCCAAAATAATCATTTTCGCATTTTAGATCGTTGAAATCGCAAATAGACGCAATTTTAAATAAAAACGAAAAAAAAAAATTTCGTCGTTTATGGTTTTACGCTTTAAAAACGCAGATTAAAGGTAAAAACGTGCGTTTTGCTAAAATAAGCATTTTCGCATTTTAGATCGTTGAAATCGTTCAAATAGACGCAATAAAAAAAAAACGAATAATAAAATTGCGTTTTATGCTGTTTTACCAAAACGCAGAAAAAAAGCTCAAAACGTTGTTTTGCAAAAATAAGCTTTTTCGCATTTTAGATCGTTGACATCGTTCAAATAGACGCAATATTAAAAAAAAAGAATAAAAAAAAATTTCGTCGTTTTATGCTGTTTTACGCGTTATAACGCAGATTAAAGCTCAAAGGGCTGTTTTGCAAAAATAAGCATTTTCGCATTTTAGATCGTGAAATCTCAAAAAAATATTAATAAAAACGAATAAAAAAAAATTCGCGTTTTATGTTTTTTACGCGTTAAAACGCAGAAAAGCTCAAAACGTGCTGTTTTGTTAAATAAGTTTTTTCAAGCATTTTAGATCGTTGAAATCGTTCAAATAGAAGCAATATTAATAAAACGAATAAAAAAAAATTTCCCGTTTTATGCTGTTTTACGCGTTAAAACGCAGATTAAAGCTCAAAAGTGCTGTTTTGCTAAAATAAGCATTTTCAAGCATTTTGATTGTTGAAATCGTTTAAATAGAAGCAATATTAATAAAAAACGAATAATAAAAATTCGTCATTTTATGCTGTTTTACGCGTTAAAACGCAGATTAAAGCTCAAAACGTGCTGTTTTGCTAAAATAAGCATTTTCAAGCATTTTAGATCGTTGAAATCGTTCAAATAGACGCAATATTAATAAAAAACCAATAATAAAAATTTCGTCGTTTTTATGCTGTTTTACGCGTTAAAACGCAGAATAATGCTCAAACGTGCTGTTTTGCTAAAATAAGCATTTTCAAGCATTTTAGATCGTTGAAATCGTTCAAATAGAAGCAATATTAAAAAACGAATAATAAAAATTCGTCGTTTTATGCTGTTTTACGCGTTAAACGCAGATTAAACTCAAAACGTGCTGTTTTGCTAAAACAAGCATTTTCAAGCATTTTAGATCGTTGAAATCGTTCAAATAGAAGCAATATTAATAAAAACGAATAATAAAAATTTCGTCGTTTTTATGCTGTTTTACGCATTAAAACGCAGATTAAAGCTCAAAACGTGCTGTTTTGCTAAAATAAGCATTTTCAAGTTTTTTTGATCGTTGAAATCGTTCAAATAGAAGAATTTTAAAAAAAAACGAATAAAAAAATTCGTCTTTTGCTGTTTTCCAAAACGCAGATTAAAGCTAAAAACGTGCTGTTTGCTAAAGTAAGCATTTTCAGGCATTTTAGATCGTTGAAATCTTCAAATAGAAGAAAATTTTAATAAAAACAAATAATAAAAAATTCTCGTTTTATGCTTTTTTTACCTTAAAACGCAGATTAAAGCTCAAATCGTGCTGTTTTGCTAAAATGCATTTTAAAAGCATTTTAGATCGTTGAAATGTTCAAATAGACGCAAAAAAAAAAACAATAAAAAAAAATTCGTCTTTTTTTATGCTGTTTTACGTTAAAACGCAGATTAAAGCTCAAAACGTGCTGTTTTTAAAAAAACTTTTTAAAACATTTTAGATCGTTGAAATCGTTCAAATTGACGCAATATTAATAAAACACGAATAAAAAAAATTTCGTTGTTTTATGTGTTTCCGTTAAAACGCAGTTTAAAAACTCAAACGTCTGTTTTGCTAAAATAAGCATTTTCAAGCATTTTAGATCGTTGAATCGTTCAAAATGAAGCATATATTAATAAAAAAACTAATAATAAAAAATTCGTCGTTTTATGCTGTTTTACGCGTTAAAACGCAGATTAAAGCTCAAAACGTGCTGTTTGCTAAAATAAGCATTTTCAAGCATTTTAGATCTTGAAATCGTTCAAATAGAAGCAATATTAATAAAAACGAATAATAAAAATTTGTCTTTTATGCTTTTTTACGCGTTAAAACGCAGATTAAAAGCTCAAAACGTGCTGTTTTGCTAAAAAAGCATTTTCAAGCATTTTAATCGTTGAAATCGTTCAAATAGACGCAATATAAATAAAGAACGAATAATAAAAATTTCGTGCTGTTTATAGCTGTTTTAGCGTTAAAACGCAGATATAAAGCTTCAAAACGTGCTGTTTTAGCTAAAATAAGCATTTTCAAGCATTTTAATCGTTGAAATCGTTCAAATAGACGCAATATTAATAAAAACGAATAATAAAAATTGTCGTTTTATGCTGTTTTACGCGTTAAAAACGCAGATTAAAGCTCTAAAACGTGCTGTTTTGCTAAAATAAGCATTTTCAAGCATTTTAGATCGTTGAAACGTTCAAATAGAAGACTATTAATTCAAAAACGAATAATAAAAAATTGTGTTTTTGTGTGTTTTACGCGTTAAAACGAGATTAAAGCCTCAAAACGTGCTGTTTTGCTAAAAGTAATAATTTTCAGCATTTTGATCGTTGAAATCGTTAAATAGAAGAAATAATAAAACGTTAATAATAAAAATCGTCCTTTTATGCTGTTTTACGCGTTAAAACGCAGATTAAAGCTCAAAAACTTGCTGTTTTGCTTAAAATAAGCATTTTCAAGCATTTAATCGTTGAAATCCGTTTAAATAGAGCAATACATATAAAAAACGAATAAAATGTCCGTTTTAATGTGTTTTACGCGTTAAAACGAATTAAAGCTCAAATTAGCTGTTTTGCTAAAATAAGCATTTTCAAGCATTTTAATCGTGAAATCGTTCAAATAGATGCAATATTAATAAAAACGAATAATAAAAATTCGTCGTTTTATGCTGTTTTACGCGTTAAAACGCAGATTAAAGCTCAAACGGCTGTTTTGCTAAAATAAGCATTTTCAAGCATTTTAGATCGTTGAAATCGTTCAAATAGTCAAGCAATATAAATAAAAACGAATAATAAAAATTTCGTCGTTTTTATGCTGTTTTACGCGTTAAAACGCAGAATGAAAGCTCAAAACGTGCTGTTTTGCTAAAATAAGCATTTTCAAGCATTTTAGATCGTTAAATCGTTCAAATAGCCCGCAATATAATAAAAACGAATAATAAAATTTCGTCGTTTTATGCTGTTTTACGCGTTAAAACGCAGTTTAAAAAGCTCAAAACGTGCTGTTTTGCTAAAATAAGCATTTGCAAGCATTTTAGATCGTTGAAATCGTTCAAATGGGAAGCAATATTAATAAAAAACGAATAATAAAAAATTCGTCTTTTTTAGGCTGTTTTACGCGTTAAAACGCAGTTTAAAAAGCTAAAAAACGTGCTGTTTTGCTAAAATAAGCATTTTCAAGCATTTTAGATCGTTGAAATCGTTCAAATAGACGCAATATTAATAAAAACGAATAATAAAAATTTTGTCGTTTTATGCTGTTTTACGCGTTAAAGCAGATTAAAGCTCAAAACGTGCTGTTTTGCAAAATAAGCATTTTCAAGCATTTTAGATCGTTGAAATTTTAAATAGAACAATATTAATAAAACGAATAATAAAAATTCGTCATTTTATGCGTTTTACGCGTTAAAACGCATATTAAAGCTCAAAACGTGCTGTTTTGCTAAATAAGCATTTTCAAGCATTTTAGATCGTTGAAATTGTTCAAATAGACGCAATATTAATAAAACGAATAATAAAAATTTCGTCGTTTTTATGCTGTTTTACGCTTAAAACCAGAATAAAGCTCAAACGTGCTGTTTTGCTAAATAAGCATTTTCAAGCATTTTAGATCGTTGAAATCGTTCAAATAAACGCAATATTAATAAAAACGAATAATAAAAATTCGTTGTTTTATGCTGTTTTACGCGTTAAAACGCAGATTAAAGCTCAAAACGTGCTGTTTTGCTAAAATAAGCATTTTCAAGAAATTTTAGATCGTTGAAATCGTTCAAATAGACGCAATATTAATAAAAACGAATAATAAAAATCGTCGTTTTTATGCTGTTTTACGCGTTAAAACGCAGATTAAAGCTCAAAAGTGCTGTTTTGATAAAATAAGCATTTTCAAGCATTTTAGATCGTTGAAATCGTTCAAATAGAAGCAAATTAATAAAACGAATAAAATTCGTCGTTTTTATGCTGTTTTACGCGTTAAAACGCAGATTAAAGCTCAAAACGTGCTGTTTTGCTAAAATAAAGCATTTTCAAGCATTTTTAGATCGTTGAAATCGTTCAAATTGAGGCAATATTAATAAAAACGAATAATAAAAATTTCATTGTTTTATGCTGTTTTACGCGTTAAAACGCAGATTAAACTCAAAACGTGCTGTTTTGCTAAAATAAGCATTTCAAGCATTTTAGATCGTTGAAATCGTTCAAATAAACAATATTAATAAAACAATAATAAAAAATTTCTGTTTTTATGCTTTTTAACGCGTTAAAACCAATTATCAAAACGTGCTGTTTTGCTAATAAACGCATTTCAAAGCAATTTTTAGATTTTAAAATCGTTCAAATTAAACAATTTATAAAACGATTAATCTAAAAATGGTTTTATAACTTTTTACGCGTTAAAACCAGATTTTCAAAACTTTTACTGTTTTGTCAAAATAAATTTCAAACGATTTTGATCTAAAATCGTTTCAAATTTGCAATATTTAAAAATAAAATAAAAATTCGTTTTAAATATTTTACGCGTTATCGCAGATTAAACTCAAAAGTGCTGTTTTGCAAAAAGCATTTTATAAATTTTAACGTTGAAATCGTTAAACGATATTAATAAAACGAATAATAAAAAAGTCGTTTTTTATTTTACGCGTTTTAAGCTGTTTAACGTTAAATGGGCTGTTTGCTAAAATAAGCATTTTCAAATAAGATTTTCGCGTTTAAATCGTTGAATAAAATAAAAACAATATAAAAATTTCTTTTTAATTGTTTTACGTTTAAACGCGTAAAAGCTCAAAAACTGCTGTTTTCTAAAATAAGCATTTTCAAGCATTTTAGATCGTTGAAATCGTTTAAATAGAAGCAATATTAATAAAACGAATAATAAAAATTCGTCTTTTTATGCTGTTTTACGCGTTAAAACGCAGATTAAAACTCAAAACGTGCTGTTTTGCTAAAATAAGCATTTTCAAGCATTTTAGATCGTTGAAATCGTTCAAATAGACGCAATATTAATAAAAACGAATAATAAAAATTTCGTCGTTTTTATGCTGTTTTACGCGTTAAAACGCAGATTAAAGCTCAAAACGTGCTGTTTTCCCAAAATAAGCATTTTCAAGCATTTTAGATCGTTGAAATCGTTCAAATAGACGCAATAAATAAAAACGAATAATAAAAATTTCTTTGTTTTTAATGCTGTTTTACCGTTAAAACGCAGATTAAACTCAAAACGTGCTGTTTTGCTAAAATAAGCATTTTCAAGCATTTTAGATCGTTGAAATCGTTCAAATAGAGCAATATTAATAAAAACGAATAATAAAGAATTCGTCGTTTTTATGCTGTTTTACGCGTTAAAACCAGATTAAACTCAAAACGTGCTGTTTTCAAAATAAGCATTTTCAAGCTTTTAGATCGTTAAATCGTTCAAATGACGCAATAAAAAAAAAACGAATAATAAAAATTTCGTGTTTTTATGCTGTTTACCGTTAAAACGCAGAATAAAGCTCAAAACGTGCTGTTTTGCTTAAAATAAGCTTTAAGCATTTAGATCGTTGAAATCGTTCAAATAGGAGCAATATTAATAAAAACAATAATAAAAATTTCGTCGTTTTATGCTGTTTTACGCGTTAAAACGCAGATTAAACTCAAAACGTGCTGTTTTCACAAAATAAGCATTTTCAAGCATTTTAGATCGTTGAAATCGTTCAAATAGACGCAAAAATAATAAAAACGAATATAATAAAATTTCGTCGTTTTTATGCTGTTTTACGCGTTAAACGCAGATAAGCTCAAAACGTGCTGTTTTGCTAAATAAGCATTTTCAAGCATTTTAGAGATCGTTGAAATCGTTCAAATAGAAGCAATATTAATAAAAACGAATAATAAAAATTCGTCGTTTTTATGCTGTTTTACGCGTTAAAACGCAGATTAAACTCAAAACGTGCTGTTTTGCTAAAATAAGCATTTTCAAGCATTTTAGATCGTTGAAATCAGTTCAAATAGACGCAATAAATAAAAACGAATAATAAAAATTTCGTTGTTTTTATGCTGTTTACGCGTTAAAACGCAGATTAAACTCAAAACGTGCTGTTTTGCTAAAATAAGCATTTTCAAGCATTTTAGATCGTTGAAATCGTTCAAATAGAGCAATATTAATAAAAACGAATAATAAAAAACGCGTTTTTGCTGTTTAGCGTTAAAACGCAGATTAAACTCAAAACGTGCTGTTTTGCTAAATAATTTTCAGCATTTTAGATCGTTGAAATCGTTCAAATAGACGCAATAAAAATAAAAACGAATAATAAAAATTTCGTGTTTTTATTTTCTTTTACCGTTAAAACGCAGAATAAGCTCAAAACGTGCTGTTTTGCTAAAATAAGCATTTTTAAGCATTTTTAGATCGTTAAATCGTTCAAATAGAAGCAATATTAATAAAAACGAATAATAAAAAATTCGTCGTTTTATGCTGTTTTACGCGTTAAAACGCAGGTTAAAACTCAAAACGTGCTGTTTTGCTAAATAAGCATTTTCAAGCATTTTAGATCGTTGAAATCGTTCCAAATAGAAGCAATATTAATAAAAACGAATAATAAAAATTTCGTCGTTTTTGTATTTGTTTTACGCGTTAAAACGCAGATTAAAAACTCAAAACGTGCTGTTTTTTTGCTAAAATAAGCATTTTCAAGCATTTTTAGATCGTTGGGAAATCGTTTAAATAGAAGCAATATTAATAAAAACGAATGGCAAGGTGTGCTTTTTATGCTGTTTTGCGTTGAAACGCAGACAGAAGCATAAAACGGTAACACCATTTTGCTAAAATAAGCATGTTCAAGCAATTTGAATCCGTCGTTCAAATAGACGCAATAGTAATAAAACGAATAATAAAAATTTCGTCGTTTTATGCTGTTTTACGCGTTAAACGCGCAGAATAAAGCTCAAAACGTGCTGTTTTGCTAAAATAAGCATTTCAAACATTTTAGATCGTTGAAGTGTTTCAAATAGAAGCAATATTAATAAAAACGAATAATAAAAGGTGTGCGTTTTATGCTGTTTTACGCGTTAAAACGCCGATTAAAGCTCAAAGGCATTGCTGTTTTGCTAGAATAGCATTTTCAAGCATTTTAGATCGTTGAAATCGTTCAAATAGACGCAATATTAGTAAAAACGAATAATAAAAAATTCGTCGTTTTTATGCTGTTTTACGCGTTAATAGCAGATTAAAAGCTCAAAACGTGCTGTTTTTGCTAAAATAAGCATTTTTCAAGCATTTTAGATCGTTGAAATCGTTCAAATAGAAGCAATATTAATAAAAAGTGAATAACTAAAATTCGTCGTTTTTATGCTGTTTTACGCGTTAAAACGCAGATTAAAAGCTCAAAACGTGCTGTTTTGCTAAAATAAGCATTTTTCAAGCATTTTAGATCGTTGAAATCGTTCAAATAGAAGCAATATTAATAAAAACGAATAATAAAATTCGTCGTTTTATGCTGTTGTTTGCGTTCAAGGCAGATTAAAGCCAAAACGTGCTGTTTTTGCTACAAAATAAGCTTTATTTTCAAGCATTTTAGATCGTTGAAATCGTTCAAATAGACGCAATATTAATAAAAACGAATAATAAAAATTTCGTCGTTTTTAATGCTGTTTGCGCGTCAAAACGCAGATTAAAGCTCAAAACGTGCTGTTTTGCTAAAATAAAGCATTTCAAGCATTTTAGATCCGTTGAAATCGTTCAAATAGAAGCAATATTAATAAAAACGAATAATAAAAAATTCGTCGTTTTTTATACTTTTGTTTACGCGTTAAAACGCAGATTAAAGCTCAAAACGTGCTGTTTTGCTAAAATAAGCATTTTGGCATTTTAGATCGTTGAAATCGTTCAAATAGACGCAATAAAAATAAAAACGAATAATAAAAATTTCGTTGTTTTATGCTGTTTTTACGCGTTAAAACGCAGGAATAAAACTCAAAACGTGCTGTTTTGCTAAAATAAGCATTTTCAAGCATTTTAGATCGTTGAAATCGTTCAAACCGGCAATATTAATAAAACGAATAATACAAATCGTTTTTATGCTTTTTGTTTTACGCGTTAAAACGCGCCGTTAAAGCTCAAAACGTGCTGTTTTTGCTAGAATAAACATTTTCTAAGCATTTTTAGATCGATTTGAAATCGTTCAAATAGACGCAATATTAATAAAACGAATAATAAAAAATTCGTCGTTTTTTATGTTGTTGTTTGCACGCGTTAAAACGCATATTAAAGCTCAAAACATTAGCATTTTTGCTAAAATAAGCATTTTCAAGCATTTAGATCCGTTGAAATCACGTTTTAAATAGAAGCAATATTAATAAAAACGAATAATAAAAATTCGTCGTTTTTTATGCTGTTTTACGCGTTAAAACGCAGATTAAAAACTCAAAACGTGCTGTTTTTGCTTTAAAATAGCATTTTCAAGCATTTTTAGATCCGTTGAAATCGTCAAGGAAAGCAATATTAATAAAAACGAATAATAAAAATTCGTCGTTTTTTTATGTTGTTTACGCGTTAAAACGCAGATTAAAGCTCAAAACGTGCTGTTTTGCTAAAAAATAAGCATTTTCAAGCATTTTTAGATCGTTGAAATCGTTCAAATAGACGCAATATTAATAAAACGAATAATAAAAATTCGTCGTTTTTTATGCTGTTTTACGCGTTAAAACGCAGATTAAAGCTCAAAACGTGCTGTTTGCTAAAATAAGCATTTTCAAGCATTTTAGATCGTTTAAATCGTTCAAATAGAAGCAATATTAATAAAAACGAATAATAAAAATTCGTCGTTTTATGCAGTTTTACGCGCGTTAAAACGCAGATTAAACTCAAAACGATGCTGTTTTTGCTAAAATAAGCATTTTCAAGCATTTTAGATCGTTGAAATCTCGTTCAAATAGAAGCAATATTAATAAAAAACGAATAATAAAAATTTCGTCCCGTTTTAGCATGCTGTTTTACGCGAACAAAACGCAGATTAAAACTCAAAACGTGCTGTTTTGCTAAAATAAGCATTTTCAAGCATTTTTAGATCGTTGAAATCGTTTAAATAGAAACAATATTATTAATAAAAACGAATAATAAAAATTCGTCTTTTTTTATGCTGTTTTACGCGTTAAAACGCAGATTAAACTCAAAACGTGCTGTTTTGCTAAAATAAACGTATTCCAGCAGATTTAGATCGTTGAAATCGTTCAAATAGACGCAATATTAATAAAAACGAATAATAAAAAATTTCGTCGTTTTATGCTGTTTTACGCGTTAAAACGCAGGGTAAAGCTCAAAACGTGCTGTTTTGCTAAAATAAATTTTCAAGCATTTTAGATCGTTGGGAAATCGTTCAAATGACTATTATTAATAAAAACGAATAATAAAAAATTCGTCGTTTTTATGCTGTTTTACGTTAAAACGCCGATTAAAGCTCAAAACGATGCTGTTTTGCTTCAGAATAAACATTTTCAAGCATTTTTAGATCGTTGAAATCGTTCAAATAGACGCAATATTAATAAAAACGAATAATAAAAAATTCGTCGTTTTTATATGCTGTTTTACGCGTTAATACGCAGATTAAAGCTCAAAACGTGCTGTTTTGCTAAAAATAAGCATTTTCAAGCATTTTAGATCGTTGGGAAATCGTTCAAATAGAAGCAATATTAATAAAAACGAATAATAAAAAATTCGTCGTTTTTATGCTGTTTTACGCGTTAAAACGCAGATTAAAGCTCAAAACGTGCTGTTTTGCTAAAATAAAAGCATTTTCAAACATTTTAGATCGTTGAAATCGGTTTAAATAGAAGCAATATTAATAAAACGAATAATAAAAAATTCGTCGTTTTTATGCTGTTTACGTTCAAGCGCAGATTAAAGCTCAAAACGTGCTGTTTTACGCACAAAATAAAAGCATTTTCAAGCATTTTAGATCGTTGAAATCGTTCAAATAGACGCAATATTAATAAAACGAATAATAAAATTTCGTCGTTTTTAATGCTGTTTTACGCGTCAAAACGCAGATTAAAGCTCAAAACGTGCTGTTTTGCTAAAATAAAGCATTTTCAAGCATTTTTAGATCGTTGAAATCGTTCCAAATAGAAGCAATATTAATAAAAACGAATAATAATAAAATTCGTCGTTTTTTACATGCTGTTTTACGCGTTAAAACGCAGATTAAAAACTCAAACGTGCTGTTTTGCTAAAATAAGCATTTTCAAGCATTTTAGATCGTTGAAATCGTTCAAATAGACGCAATAAAAATAAAAACGAATAATAAAATTTCGTTGTTTTATGCTGTTTACGCGTTAAAACGAAGAATAAAAGCTCAAAACATTGCTGTTTTGCTAAAATAAGCATTTTTCAAACATTTTAGATCGTTGAAATCGTTCAAATAAACAATATTATTAATAAAAACGGAGCCATGAAATTCGTCGTTTTTTATGCTGTTTTTACGCGTTAAAACGCGCCGATTAAAGCTCAAAACGTGCTGTTTTGCTAGAATAAGCATTTTCAGAAGCGAAATTTTTAGATCGTTGAAATCGTTCAAATAGACGCAATATTAATAAAAACGAATGGCAAAAAATTTCGTCGTTTTATGTTGTTTTACGCGTTAAAACGCATATTAAAGCAAAACGTGCTGTTTTGCACAAAATATAAGCATTTTCAAGCATTTTAGATCGTTGAAATGCGTTTTAAATAGAAGCAACAGTAATAAAAACGAATAATAAAAATTCGTCGTCGTTTTTTATGCTGTTTTACGCGTTAAAACGCAGATTAAAGCTCAAACGTGCTGTTTTGCTTAAAATAAGCATTTTCAAGCATTTTAGATCGTTGAAATCGTCCAAAGAGAAGCAATATTAATAAAAACGAATAATAAAAATTCGTCGTTTTATGTTTATTTTTACTGCGTTAAAACGCAGATTAAAACTCAAAACGTGCTGTTTTGCTAAAATAAGCAAAGCATTTTCAAGCATTTTTAGATCGTTGAAATCGTTCAAATAGACGCAATATTAGCGAAGCGAATAATAAAAATTCACGTCGTTTTTTATATGCTGTTTTACGCGTTAAAACACAGATTAAAGCTCAAAACGTGCTGTTTTTTTGCTAAAATAAGCATTTTCAAGCATTTTAGATCGTTGAAATCGTTCAAATAGAAGCAATATTAATAAAGGCGAATAATAAAAATTTGTCGTTTTTACATGCTGTTTACGCGTTAAAACACCGGGTGCTCAAATCGTGCTGTTTTGCTAAAATAAGCATTTTCAAGCATTTTAGATCGTTAGGAAATCGTTCAAATAGACGCAATAAAATAAAAACGAATAGACAAAATTTCGTCGTTTTATGCTGTTTTACGCGTTAAAACGCGAATGAAGGCTCAAAACGTGCTGTTTTGCTAAAATAAAAGCATTTTCAAGCATTTTAGATCAGACGAAATCGTTTCCGATAGGGCGCAATATTAATAAAAACGAATAATAACAATTTCACCGTCGTTTTTATGCTGTTTTACGCGTTAAAACGCAGATTAAGCTCAAAACATTTGATGCTGTTTTTGCTACAAATAAGCATTTTCAAGCATTTTTAGATCGTTGAAATCGTTCAAATAGAAGCAATGGCAAAACGAATGGCAAAAATTCGTCGTTTTATGCTGTTTTACGCGTTAAACGCAGATTAAAGCTCAAAACGTGCTGTTTTGCACAAAATAAGCATTTTTCAAGCATTTTTGAATCGTTGAAATCGTTCAAAATGGGCGTAATAAAAATAAAAACGAATAATAAAAGATTTCGTCGTTTTTATGCTGTTTTACGCGTTAAAACGCAGAATAAAGCTCAAAACGTGCTGTTTGCTAAAATAAACATTTTTCGGCATTTTAGATCGTTGAAATCGTTCAGTAGACGCAATATTAATAAAAACGAATAATAAAAAGAATTTCGTCGTTTTTATGCTGTTTTGCGTTAAAACGCAGAATGAAAGCTCAAAACGTGTTGTTTTTGCTAAAATAAACTTTTCAAGCATTTTAGATCGTTGAAATCGTTCAAATAGAAGCAATATTAATAAAAACGAATAATAAAAATTCACGTCGTTTTGTAGCATTTTACGCGTTAAAACGCCGATTAAAAGCTCAAAAAGGTGCTGTTTTTTGCTGGAATAAGCGTTTTCAAGCATTTTTTAGATCGTTGAAGTCGTTCAAATAGACGCAATATTAATAAAAAACGAATAATAAAAATTTCGTCGTTTTTAATGCTGTTTTACGCGTTAAAACGCAGATTAAGAAACTCAAACGTGCTGTTTTTTGCTAAAATAAGCATTTTCAAGCATTTTTAGATCGTTGAAATCACGTTCAAATAGAAACAATATTAATAAAAACGAATAATAAAAAATTCGTCGTTTTTATGCTGTTTTACGCGTTAAAACGCAGATTAAAGCTCAAAACGTGCTGTTTTGCTAAAATAAGCATTTTCAAGCATTTTAGATCCGTTGAAATCGTTCAAATAGACGCAATAAAAAATAAAAACGAATAATAAAAATTTCATTTGTTTTATGCACATTTTACGTTAAAACGCAGAATAAAGCTCAAAACGTGCTGTTTTGCTAAAATAAAAGCATTTTCAAGCATTTTAGATCGTTGAAATCGTTCAAATAGACGCAATATTAAATAAAAACGAATAATAAAAATTTCGTCGTTTTTATGCTGTTTTACGCGATTAAAACGCAGATTAAAGCTCAAAACGTGCTGTTTTCTAAAATAAGCATTTTCAAGCATTTTTAGATCGTTGAAATCGATCAATAAAAACGGAATAATAAAAATTCGTCGTTTTTATGCTGTTTTACGCGTTAAAACGCAGATTAAAACTCAAAACGTGCTGTTTTGCTAAAATAAGCATTTTCAAGCATTTTAGATCGTTGAAATCGTTCAAATAGACGCAATATTAATAAAACGAATGGCAAAATTTCGTCAGTTTTTATGCTGTTTTACGCGTTAAAACGCAGATTAAAGCTCAAAACGTGCTGTTTTGCTAAAATAAGCATTTTCAAGCATTTTAGATCGTTGAAATCGTTCAAATAGACGCAATATTAATAAAAACGAATAATAAAAATTTCGTCGTTTTTATGCTGTTTTACGCGTTAAAACGCGGATAAAGCTCAAAACGTGCTGTTTTGCTAAAATAAGCATTTTCAAGCATTTTAGATCGTTGAAATCGTTCAAATAGAGCAATATTAATAAAAACGAATAATAAAATCGTCGTTTTTATGCTGTTTTACGCGTTAAAACGCAGATTAAAAACTCAAAACGTCTGTTTTGCTAAAATAAGCATTTTCAAGCATTTTAGATCGTTGAAATCGTTAAATAAAAGCAATATTAAAAAAAACAATAAAAAAAATTTCGTCTTTTTAATGCTTTTTACGCGTTAAAACGCAGTTTAAAACTCAAAACGTCTTTTTGCAAAAATAAGCTTTTTTCAAGTTTTTTAATCGTTGAAATCGTTCAAATAGAAAATTTTAAAAAAAGAATAAAAAAATTTTTCG
>NW_027046493.1:0-24429 GCF_025399875.1 Dalotia coriaria | reverse complement strand
TTTGCTAACCTTTTAACGCGTAAAACAGCATAAAACGACAAATTTTTATTATTCGTTTTATTCATATTGCTTCTATTTGAACGATTTCAACGATCTAAAATGCTTGAAAATGCTTATTTTAGCAAAACAGCACGTTTTGAGCTTTAATCTGCGTTTTAACGCGTAAAACAGCATAAAACGACAAATTTTTATTATTCGTTTTTATTCATATTGCTTCTATTTGAACGATTTCAACGATCTAAAATGCTTGAAAATGCTTATTTTAGCAAAACAGCACGTTTTGAGCTTTTAATCTGCGTTTTAACGCGTAAAACAGCATAAAACGACGAAATTTTTATTATTTGTTTTTATGAATATTGCTTCTATTTAAACGATTTCAACGATCTAAAATGCTTGAAAATGCTTATTTTAGCAAAACAGCACGTTTTGAGCTATAATCTGCGTTTTAACGCGTAAAACAGCATAAAACGACGAATTTTTATTATTCGTTTTTATTAATATTGCTTCTATTTGAACGATTTCAACGATCTAAAATGCTTGAAAATGCTTATTTTAGCAAAACAGCACGTTTTGAGCTTTAATCTGCGTTTTAACGCGTAAAACAGCATAAAAACGACGAAATTTTTTATTCGTTTTTATTAATATTGCTTCTATTTGAACGATTTCAACGATCTAAAATGCTTGAAAATGCTTATTTTAGCAAAACAGCACGTTTTGAGCTTTTATTCTGCGTTTTAACGCGTAAAACAGCATAAAAACGACGAAATTTTTATTATTCGTTTTATTAATATTGCGTCTATTTGAACGATTTCAACGATCTAAAATGCTTGAAAATGCTTATTTTAGCAAAACAGCACGTTTTGAGCTTTAATCTGCGTTTTAACGCGTAAAACAGCATAAAACGACAAATTTTTATTATTCGTTTTTATTCATATTGCTTCTATTTGAACGATTTCAACGATCTAAAATGCTTGAAAATGCTTATTTTAGCAAAACAGCACGTTTTGAGCTTTAATCGCGTTTTAACGCGTAAAACAGCATAAAAACGACGAAATTTTATTATTTGTTTTTATGAATATTGCTTCTATTTAAACGATTTCAACGATCTAAAATGCTTGAAAATGCTTATTTTAGCAAAACAACACGTTTTGAGCTAAATCTGCGTTTTAACGCGTAAAACAGCATAAAACGACGAATTTTTATTATCTCGTTTTTATTAATATTGCTTCTATTTGAACGATTTCAACGATCTAAAATGCTTGAAAATGCTTATTTTAGCAAAACAGCACGTTTTGAGCTTTTAATCTGCGTTTTAACGCAAAACAGCACAAAAACGACGAATTTTTTATTATTCGTTTTATTAATATTGCTTCTATTTGAACGATTTCAACGATCTAAAATGCTTGAAAATGCTTATTTTAGCAAAACAGCACGTTTTGAGATTTTTCTGCGTTTTAACGCGTAAAACAGCATAAAAACGACGAAATTTTTATTATTCGTTTTTATTAATATTGCGTCTATTTGAACGATTTCAACGATCTAAAATGCTTGAAATGCTTATTTTAGCAAAACAGCAGTTTTGAGCTTTTAATCTGCGTTTTAACGCGTAAAACAGCATAAAAAATGACGAATTTTTCATTCGTTTTTATTAATATTGCTTCTATTTGAACGATTTCAACGATCTAAAATGCTTGAAAATGCTTATTTTAGCAAAACAGCACGTTTTGAGCTTTAATCTGCGTTTTAACGCGTAAAACAGCATAAAAACGACGAAATTTTTATTGATGCGTTTTTTATTAATATTGCGTCTATTTGAACGGTTCAACGATCTAAAATGCTTGAAATGCTTATTTTTAGCAAAACAGCGCGTTTGAGCTTTTATTCTGCGTTTTTAACGCGTAAACAGCATATAAAACGACGAAATTTTATTCGTTTTTATTAATATTTGCGTCTACTGTTGAACGGTTCAACGATATAAAATGCTTGAAAATGCTTATTTTAGCAAAACATCGTTTTGAGCACAATCAGCGTTTTAACGCGTAAAGCGCATAAAAACGACTGAAATTTTTATTATTCGTTTTTATTAATGTGCGTCTATTTGAACGATTTCAACGATCTGCGTGCTTGAAAATACTTGCTGTAGCAAACAGCACGTTTGAGTTTTAATCTGCGTTTTTAACGCGTGAAACAGCATAAAAACGACGAATTTTTTATTATTCGTTTTTATTAATATTGCTTCTATTTGAACGTTTCAACGATCTAAAATGCTTGAAAATGCTTATTATAGCAAAACAGCACGTTTTTGGCGAGCTTTAATCTGCGTTTTTAACGCGTAAAAACAGCATAAAAACGACGAATTTTTTATTGTTGTTTTATTAATATTGCGTCTATTTGAACGATTTCAACGATATAAAATGCTTGAAAATGCTTATTTTAGCAAAACAGCACGTTTTGAGCTTTAATCTGCGTTTTAACGCGTAAAACAACATAAAAATGACGAATTTTTTATTATTCGTTTTTATTAATGTTGCTTCTATTTAAACCCCGGTTCAACGATCTAAAATGTAGCGAAATGCTTATTTTAGCAAAAACAGCACGTTTTGGAGCTTTAATGCCGTTTAACGCGTAAAACAGCATAAAGCGACGAATTTTTTTATTATTCGTTTTTATTAATATTGCTTCTATTTGAACGATTTCAACGATCTAAAATGCTTGAAAATGCTTATTTTTGCAAAACAGCACGTTTTGAGCTTTTAATCCTGCGTTTATCGCGTAAAACAGCATAAAACGACGAAATTTTATTATTCGTTTTTTTATTAATATTGCGTCTGTTGAACGATTTCCAGCGATCTAAAATGCTTGAAAATGCTTATTTTAGCAAAACAGCACGTTTGAGCTTTAATCCTGCGTTTTGCTCGTAAAACAGCATAAAACGACAGAATTTTTATTATTCGTTTTTATTAATATTGCTTCTATTTGAACGATTTCAACTATCTAAAAATGCTTGAAATGCTTATTTTAGCAAAACAGCGTTTTGAGCTTTGAAATCTGCGTTTTAACGCGTAAAACGCTTATAAAAACGACAAATTTACGGTATTCGTTTTATTAATGTGCGTCTGTTGAACGGTTCAACGATCTAAAATGGCGAAATACTGAATTTTTAACAAAACAGCACGTTTTTGAGCTTTTAATCAGCGTTTAACGCGTAAAACAGCATAAAAACGACGAAATTTTTATTATTCGTTTTATTAATATTGCGTCTGTTGAACGATTTCAACGATCACAAATGCTTGAAAATGCTTATTTTTAGCAAAACAGCACGTTTTGAACTTTATTCTGCGTTTTAACGCGTAAAACAACATAAAACGGCAGAAATTTTTATTATTCGTTTTTATTAATATTGCGTCTATTTGAAGACGATTTTCAACGATCTAAAATGCTTGAAAATGCTTATTTTAGCAACAAAACAACTTTGTTTTGGAAGGCTTTAATCTGCGTTTAACGCGTAAAACAACATAAAATGACGAATTTTTTATTATTCGTTTTATTAATATTGCTTCTCTGTTTAAACGATTTCAACGATCTAAAATGCTTGAAAATGCTTATTTTAGCAAAACAGCACGTTTGAGCTTTAATCTGCGTTTTAACGCGTAAAACAAGACAAAACGACAATTTTTATTATTCGTTTTTATTAATATTACTTCTATTTGAACGATTTCAACGATCTAAAATGCCGAAAATGCTTATTTTAACGCCAAAACAGCACGTTTTGAGCTTTTAATCTGCGTTTTATCGCGTAAAACAGCATAAAACGACGAAATTTTTATTATTCGTTTTTTATTAATATTGCATCTATTTGGAACGATTTCCAACGATCTAAAATGCTTGAAAATACTTATTTTGAAACAGCACGTTTTGAGCAATCTGCGTTTTAACGCGTAAAACAACATAAAACGACAAAATTTTTATTATTCGTTTTTTATTAATATTGCTTCTATTTGAACGATTTCAACGATATAAAATGCTTGAAAATGCTTATTTTAGCAAAAACAGCACGCTTTTGAGAGCTTTAATCTGCGTTTTAACGCGTAAAACAACGCCAAAACGACAAATTTTTATTATTCGTTTTTTATTAATATTGCGCACGTCTCCCAGACGATTTCAACGATCTAAAATGCTTGAGAAAATGCTGAACACAGCAAAACAGCACGTTTTGAGCTTTAATCCAGCGTTTTAACGCGTAAAACAACATAAAAACGACGAATTTTTATTATTCGTTTTATTAATATTGCGTCTATTTGAACGATTTCAACGATCGTCTTGAAAATGCTTATTTTGCTTAAAACAGCGTTTTGAGAGGCTTTTAATCTGCGTTTTAACGCGTAAAACAACATAAAAACGACGAATTTTTTATTATTCGTTTTTTTATTAATATTGCGTCTATTTGAACGATTTCAAAGCGATCTAAAATGCTTGAAAATGCCTATTTTAGCAAAACAGCACGTTTTGAGCTTTAATCTGCGTTTTAACGCGTAAAACAGCATAAAACGACGAATTTTTTTTACTATTCGTTTTATTAATATTGCTTCTATTTGAACGATTTCAACGATCTAAAATGCTTTGAAAATGCTGATTTTAGCAAAACAGCACGTTTGAGCTTTATTCTGCGTTTTAACGCGTAAAACAGCGCCGAGAAACGGCAGAAATTTTTATTATTCGTTTTTTATTAATATTTGCGTCTATTTGAACAGTTTCAACGATCTAAAATGCTTGAAAATGCTTATTTTAGCAAAACAGCACGTTTTGAAGAGCTTTAATCTGCTGCGATTTTAACGTGTAAAACAGCATAAAACGACGAATTTTTTATTATTCGTTTTTTATTCATATTGCTTCTATTTGAACGATTTCAACGATCTAAAATGCTTGAAAATGCTTATTTTAGCAAAATAGCACGTTTTGAGCTTTATTCTGCGTTTAACGCGTAAAACAGCATAAAAACGACGAAATTTTTATTATTCGTTTTTTATTAATATTGCGTCCATTTGAACGATTTCCAGCGATCTAAAATGCTTGAAAATGCTTATTTTGCAGCAAAACAGCACGTTTTGAGCTTTAATCTGCGTTTAACGCGTAAAACAGCATAAAAATGACGAATTTTTATTATTCGTTTTTATTAATATTGCTTCTATTTAGAAGCGATTTCAACGATCTAAAACAGCGAAAATGCTTATTTTAGCAAAACAGCACGTTTTGAGCTTTAATCTGCGTTTTAACGCGTAAAACAGCAAAACGACGAAATTTTTTATTATTTACGTTTTTTTTATTCATGTTGCTTCTATTTGAGCGATTTCAGCGATCTAAAATGCTTGAAAATGTATTTTAGCAAAAACAGCACGTTTTGAGCTTTAATCTGCGTTTTAACGCGCGTAAAACAGCATAAAAACGACAAATTTTTATTATTCGTTTTTTTTTTATTAATATTTGGCTTCTGTTTTAAACGGTTCAACGATCTAAAATGGCGAAAATGCTTATTTTTATGGAAACAGCACGTTTTTGAGCACAATCTGCGTTTTAACGCGTAAAACGAGAATAAAACGACGAATTTACTTTATTATTCGTTTTTTATTAAATATTGCTCTATTTGAACGATTTCCAGCTTGATCTAAAATACTTGAAAATGCTTATTTTAGCAAAACAGCACGTTTGAGCTTTTAATCTGCGTTTTTATCGTAAAAACAGCATAAAAACGACGAAATTTTTTATTATTCGTTTTTATTAATATTGCACGTCTGTTGAACGATTTCAACGATCTAAAATGCTTGAAAATGCTTATTTTGTAAAACAGCACGTTTTGAGGCTTTAATCTGCGTTTTAACGCGTAAAACAGCATAAAAACGACGAAATTTTTATTATTCGTTTTTTATTAATATTGCTTCTATTTGAACGATTTCAACGATCTAAAATGCTTGAAAATGCTTATTTTAGCAAAACAGCACGATTTTGAGCTTTAATCTGCGTTTTAACGCGTAAAACAGCATAAAACGACAAATTTTTTTATTATTCGTTTTTTTATTAATATTTGCGTCTATTTGAACGATTTCAACGATCTAAAATGCTTGAAAATGCTAATTTTAGCAAAACAGCACGTTTTGAGCTTTTAATCAGCGTTTTAACGCGTAAAACAGCTTATAAAAACGACGAATTTTTTGTGTCGTTTTTTTATTAATATTGCGTCTATTTGAACGATTTCCAGCGATCACAAAATGCTTGAAAATGCTTGTGACACAGCAAAACAGCACGTTTTGAGCTTTAATCTGCGTTTTAACGCGTAAAACATAAAGCGACGAATTTTTATTATTCGTTTTTTATTAATATTGCGTCTATTTGAACATTTCAACGATCTGGAAATGCTTGAAAATGCCTATTTTAGCAAAACAGCGCGTTTGAGCTTTAATCTGCGTTTTAACGCGTAAAACAGCATAAAACGACGAATTTTTTACCTATTCGTTTTTTATTAATATTGCTTCTATTTGAACAGTTCAGCGATCTAAAATGCTTGAAAATGCTTATTTTAGCGAAACAGCACGTTTTTGAGCTTTATTCTGCGTTTAGCGCGTAAAACAACATAAAAACGACGAAAATTTTTATTATTCGTTTTTTATTAATATTGCGTCTATTTGAACGATTTCAGCGATCTAAAATGCTTGAAAATGTATTTTAGCAAAACAGCACGTTTTGAGCTTTTAATCTGCGTTTTAACGTAAAAAGAGCATAAAAACGACGGGTACATTATTCGTTTTTTATTCATATTGCTTCTATTTAGACAATTTTACAGCGATCTAAAATGCTTGAAAATGCTTATTTTAGCAAAACAGCACGTTTTGAGCTTTAATCTGCGTTTTAGCGCGTAAACAGCATAAAACGACGAATTTTTTATTATTCGTTTTTATTAATATTGCTTCTATTTGAACGATTTCAGCGATCGTCTTGAAAATGCTTATTTGCAGCAGCACAGCGTTTTGAGCTATATTCTGCGTTTTTAACGCGTAAAACAACATAAAACGACGAAATTTTTTATTCGTTTTTTTTAATATTGCGTCATTTTAGCAGACGATTTCAACGATCTAAAATGCTTGAAAATGCTTATTTTAGCAAAACAGCACGTTTTGAGAGCTTTAATCTGCGTTTTAACGCGTAAAACAGCATAAAAATGACGAATTTTTATTGTCGTTTTTTATTAATGGCCTTCTATTTAAACGATTTCAACGATCTAAAACAGCTTGAAAATGCTTATTTTAACAAAACAGCACGTTTTGAGCTTTAATCTGCGTTTTAACCACGTAAAACAACATAAAACGACGAAATTTTTATTATTCGTTTTATTCATATTAGCTTCTATTTGAACGATTTCAATGATCTAAAAATGCTTGAAA
Organism: Dalotia coriaria; assembly: GCF_025399875.1. NCBI lineage: Eukaryota > Metazoa > Arthropoda > Insecta > Coleoptera > Staphylinidae > Dalotia > Dalotia coriaria. The sequence goes on along the minus strand of NW_027046493.1, from coordinate 16,996 downwards.
ATGCTTATTTTAATAAAACACCACGTTTTTGAGCTTTAATCTGGATTTTAACGCGTAAAACAACATAAAACGACAGATTTTTATTATTCGTTTTTATTAATGCGCATCTATTTGAACGATTTCAACGATCTAAAATGCTTAGTAGCGCTTTGGCGGCATGGGTGCGGGCGCGTGGCGTTTGGCATAAAACAACATAAATACGACGTAATTTTTATTATTCGTTTTTTATTAATATTGCGTCTGTTGGGCAATTTCCAGCTTGATCCGTCTTGAAAATGCTTATTTTAACAAAACAGCACGTTTGAGCTTTAATCTGCGTTTTAACGCGTAAAACAGCTTATAAAAACGACGAATTTTTATTATTCGTTTTATTAATATTGCTTCTATTTAGACGATTTTAAGCGATCTAAAATGCTTAAAAATGCTTATTTTAGCAAAACAGCGTTTGAGCTTTAATCTGCGTTTTAACGCGTAAAACAACATAAAAACGACGAATTTTTACTATTCGTTTTTTTTTTATTAATATTGCGTCTATTTGAACGATTTCAGCGATCTAAAATGCTTGAAAATGCTTATTTTAGCAAAACAGCACGTTTGAGCTTTAATCTGCGTTTTAGCGTAAAACAGCATAAAAACGACGGGTACTTTATCATTCGTTTTTATTAATATTGCTTCTATTTGAACGATTTCAACGATCTAAAATGCTTGAAAATGCTTTATTTTAGCAACACAGCGCGTTTGAGCTTTTATTCTGCGTTTTTAACGCGTAAACAGCATATAAAACGACAGAAATTTTTATTATTCGTTTTCATTAATGTGCGTCTATTTGAACGATTTCAACGATCTAAAATGCTTGAAAATGCTTATTTTAGCAAAACAGCACGTTTTGAGCTTTAATCTGCGTTTAACGTAAACAGCACATAAAACGACGAATTTTTATTATTCGTTTTTATTAATATTGTTTCTATTTGAACGATTTCGCTTAATCTAAAATCTTGAAAATGCTTATTTTAGCGACAACGTTTGAAGGCTTTTATTCTGCGTTTTAACGTGTAAAACAGCATAAAAACGACGAGAATTTTTATTATTCGTTTTTATTAATATTGCGTCTGTTGAACGATTTCAACGATCTAAATGCTTGAAAATGCTTATTTTAGCAAAACAGCACGTTTTGAGCTTTTAATCTGCGTTTTAACGCGTAAAACAACACAAAACGACGAAATTTTTTTATTATTCGTTTTTTTATTAATATTGCTTCTATTTTAAACGGTTTCAACGATCTAAAAGAGCGAAAATGCTTATTTTGTAAAACAGCACGTTTGAGCTTTAATCTGCGTTTTAACGCGTAAACAGCTTATAAAAACGACGATTTTTATTATTCGTTTTTTGTTCATATTGCTTCTATTTGAACAATTTCAACAATCTAAAATGGCGAAAATGCTTATTTTAGCAAAACAGCACGTTTTGAGCTTTTAATCTGCGTTTTAACGCGTAAAGGCAGCATAAAACGACGATTTTTATTATTCGTTTTATTAATATTGCTTCTATTTGAACGATTTCCAGCGATCTAAAATGCTTGAAAATACTTATTTTAGCAACACAGCACGTTTTTGAGCTTTTATTCTGCGTTTAACGCGTAAAACGCTTATAAAAACGATGAAATTTTTATTATTCGTTTTTTGTTAATATTGCGTCTATTTGAACGATTTCAACGATCTAAAATGCTTGAAAATGCTTATTTAACCTTAAAACAGCACGTTTTGAGCTTTAATCTGCGTTTTTAACGCGTAAAACAGCTTATAAAAACGACGAAATTTTGTATTGGGTTTTTATTAATATTGCTTCTATTTAAACGATTTCAACGATCTAAAATCTTGCTAGAAATGCTTATTTTTAGCAGCAGCAAAACAGCACGTTTTGAGCTTTTAATCTGCGTTTTAACGCGTAAAACAGCATAAAACGACAAATTTTTTGTATTTCGTTTTTTATTGCATATTGCTTCTATTTGAACGATTTCAACGATCTAAAATGCTTGAAAATGCTTATTTTAGCAAAACATCACGTTTTGAGCTTTAATCAGCGTTTTAACGCGTAAAACAACATAAAAACGACGATTTTTTTTTATTATTCGTTTTTATTAATATTGCGTCTATTTGAACGATTTCAACGATATAAAATGCTTGAAAATGCTTATTTTAGCAAAACATCACGTTTTTGAGGCGCAATCAGCGTTTTTAACGCGTAAACAACATAAAAACGACAGAATTTTTATTATTCGTTTTATTAATGTGCGTCTATTTGAACGATTTCAGCGATCTAAAATGCTTGAAAATGCTTATTTTAGCAAAACGGTACGTTTGAGCTTTAATCTGCGTTTTAAGGCGTAAAACAGCATAAAACGACGAATTTTTTTATTATTCGTTTTATTAATATTGCTTATATTTGAAGACGATTTCAACGATCTAAAATGCTTGAAAATGCTTATTATAGCAAAACAGCACGTTTTGACTTTGCAATCTGCGTTTTAACGCGTAAACAGCATAAAACGACGGGTACATTATTCGTTTTTATTAATATTGCGTCTATTTGAACGATTTCAACGATCTAAAATGCTTGAAAATGCTTATTTTAGCAAAACAGCACGTTTTGAGCTTTTAATCTGCGTTTAACGCGTAAAACAGCATAAACGACTGAGAATTTTTTTATTATTCGTTTTTTATTAATATTAGTAGCTTCTATTTGAACGATTTCAACGATCTAAAATGCTTGAAAATGCTTATTTTTAGCAAAACAGCACGTTTTTGAGCTTTTAATCTGCGTTTTAACGTAAACAGCTTTATAAAACGACAGAAATTTTATTATTCGTTTTTTTATTAATATTGCGTCTATTTGAACGATTTCAACGATCTAAAATGCTTAAAAATGCTTATTTTGTAAAACAGCACGTTTGAGCTTTATTCTGCGTTTTTAACGCGTAAAACAACATAAAACGACGAAATTTTTATTATTCGTTTTTATTAATATGCGTCTGTTGAACGATTTCAGCGATATAAAATGTGAAAATGCTTATTTTTAGCAAAACATCACGTTTGAGCTTTAGTAAACGTTTAACGCGTAAAACAGCATAAAACGACGAAATTTTTATTATTCGTTTTTTATTAATATTGCGTCTATTTGAACGATTTCAACGATCTAAAATGTGAAAATACTTATTTTAGCAAAACGGCACGTTTTGAGTTTTTAATCTGCGTTTTTAACGCGTAAAACAGCATAAAAACGACGAATTTTTATTATTCGTTTTTATTAATATTTGCTTCTATTTGAACGATTTCAACGATCTAAAATGCTTAGAAGTAGCATTATATATAAAACAACGTTTTGAGCTTTGCAATCTGCGTTTTAACGCGTAAAACAGCATAAAAACGACGAATTTTTTTTATTATTTGTTTTATTAATGTGCGTCTATTTGAACGATTTCAACGATCTAAAATGCTTGAAAATGCTTATTTTAGCAAAACAGCACGTTTTGAGCTTTTAATCTGCGTTTTAACGCGTAAAACAACATAAAACGACAGATTTTTTATTATTCGTTTTTATTAATATTGCGTCTATTTGAACGATTTCAGCGATCTAAAATGCTTGAAAATGCCTATTTTAGCAAAACAGCACGTTTTAAGCTTTAATCTGCGTTTTAACGCGTAAAACAACATAAAACGACGAAATTTTATTATTCGTTTTTATTCATATTAGCTTCTATTTGAACTATTTCAACGATCTAAATGCTTGAAAATGCTTATTTTAATAAAACAGCACGTTTTGAGCTTAATCCTGCGTTTTAACGCGTAAAACAGCATAAAAACGACGAATTTACACATTATTCGTTTTTATTCATATTGCTTCTCTTGAACGATTTCAACGATCTCAAAATGCTTGAAAATGCTTATTTTTAGCAAAACAGCACGTTTTGAGCTTTATTCTGCGTTTAACGCGTAAACAACATAAAACGACGAAATTTTTATTACTCGTTTTTTATTAATATTGCGTCCATTTAGCAGACGATTTCAACGATCAAAATGCTTGAAAATGCTTATTTTTAGCAAAACAGCGTTTTGAGCTTTAATCTGCGTTTAACGCGTAAAACAGCATAAAAATGACGAAGATTTTTTATTATTCGCTTTTTATTAATATTGCTTCTATTTAAACGATTTCAACGATCACAAAACGCTTGAGAAAATGCTTATTTTTAGCAAAACAGCGTTTGAGCTTTAATCTGCGTTTTAACGCGTAAAACAACATAAAACGACGGAATTTTTTATTATTCGTTTTATTCATGTGCTTCTATTTGAACGATTTCAACGATCTAAAATGCTTGAAAATGCTTATTTTAGCAAAACAGCGGCACGTTTTAAGCTTTAATCTGCGTTTAACGCGTAAAACAGCATAAAAACGACGAATTTTTATTATTCGTTTTTATTAATATTGCGTCTATTTGAGACGATTTCAACGATCTAAAATGTGAAAATGCTTATTTTAGCAAAACATCACGTTTTGAGCTTTAATCCAACGTTTAACGCACGTAAACAGCATAAAAACGACAGAGAATTTTTATTATTCCGTTTTTTTATTAATATTGCGTCTATTTGAACGATTTCAGCTTGATCAAATGCTTGAAAATGCTTATTTTAACAAAACAGCGGCACGTTTTGAGCTTTTAATCTGCGTTTTTAACGCGTAAACAACATAAAACGACGAATTTTTTATTATTCATTTTTAATTTAGCTATTTGAACGATTTCCCAACGATACAAAATGCTTGAAAATGCTTATTTTTAACCAAAACAAGGACGTTTGAGCTTTAATCTGCGTTTTTAACGCGTAAAACAGCATAAAAACGACGAATTTTTACTATTCGTTTTATTAATATTGCGTCTATTTGAACGATTTCAACGATCTAAAATGCTTGAAAAATGCTTATTTAGCAAAACAGCACGTTTGGGCTTTTGTCTGCGTTTTAACGCGTAAAAACAGCATAAAAACGACGAATTTTTATTATTTGGGCATTAATATTGCGTCTATTTGAACGATTTCAGCGATCTAAAATGCTTGAAAATGCTTATTTTTGCTTAAACAGCACGTTTTGAAGGCTTTTAATCTGCGTTTTAACGCGTAAAACAGCATACAAAAATGACGAATTTTTTATTATTCGTTTTTATTAATATTGCTTGCTTCTATTTAAACGATTTCCAGCAATCACAAAATGCTTGAAAATGCTTATTTTAGCAAAACGCTAGCACGTTTTTGAGCTTTAATCTGCGTTTTAACGCGTAAAACAACATAAAACGACGAAATTTTTATTATTCGTTTTTTATTCATATTGCTTCTATTTGAACGATTTCAACGATCTAAAATAGCGAAAATGCTTATTTTAGCCGACAGCACGTTTTGAAGGCTTTTAATCTGCGTTTTAACGCGTAAAAACAGCATAAAACGACGAATTTTTATTATTCGTTTTATTAATATTGCGTCTATTTGAACGATTTCAACGATCTAAATGTAGAAAATACTTATTTTAGCATAAAACAGCACGTTTGAGCTTTAATCTGCGTTTTAACGCGTAAAACAACATAAAGCGACGGGTACATAATTCGTTTTATTATGTGCTTCTATTTGAACGATTTCAACGATCACAAAATGCTTGAAAATGCTTATTTTAGCAAAACAGCACGTTTTTGAGGCTTTAATCTGCGTTTTAACGCGTAAAACAGCATAAAACGACGAATTTTTTTATTATTCGTTTTTTTATTAATATTGTTTCTATTTTAACGATTTCAACGATCTAAAATGCTTGAAAATGCTTATTTTAGCAAAACAAAGCGTTTTGAGTTTTATTCTGCGTTTTAACGCAAGCGTAAAAACAGCATAAAACGACGAAATTTTATTATTCGTTTTATTGCGTCCATTTGAACGATTTCACCGATCTAAAAATGCTTGAAAATGCTTATTTTAGCAAAACAGCACGTTTTGAGCTTTAATCAGCGTTTAACGCGTGCCGCGCATAAAACGACGAAATTTTTATTATTCGTTTTACACATTATGTCTATTTGAACGATTTCTTAAACGATCTAAAAATGCTTGAAAATGCTTATTTTGAAGCAAAAACAGCACGTTTTGAGATTTAATCTGCGCTCTTTAACGCGTAAAACAGCATACAAAAATGACGAATTTTTTATTATTCGTTTTTATTAATATTGGCATTTCTATTTAAAACGATTTCAACAATCTAAAATGCTTGAAAATGCTTATTTTAAAGCAAAAATAGCACGTTTTGAGCTTTAATCTGCGTTCTAACGCGTAAAACAGCATAAAAACGACGAATTTTTATTATTCGTTTTATTAATATTGCGTCTATTTGAACGTGATTTCAACGATCTAAAATGCTTGAAAATGCTTATTTTGGCGCAAAACAGCACGTTTTGAGCTTTTAATCTGCGTTTTAACGCGTAAATCAGCATAAAAACGACGAAATTTTATTATTCGTTTTATATTAATATTGCTTCCTATTTGAACGATTTCAACGATCTAAAATGTTTGAAAATGTTTATTTTAGCAAAACAGCACGTTTTTGAGTTTCCAATCTGCGTTTTAACGCAAAAAAAACAGCATAAAAACGACGAATTTTTATTATTCGTTTTTATTAATATTGCGTCTATTTGAACGATTTCAACGCTCTAAAAATGCTTGAAAAATGCTCTATTTTTAGCAAAACAGCACGTTTTGAGCTTTAATCTGCGTTTTAACGCGTAAACAGCATAAAACGACGAATTTTATTATTCGTTTTTATTAATATTGCTTCTATTTGAAACGATTTCAACGATCTAAAAATGCTTGAAAATGCTTATTTTAGCAAAAACAGCACGCTTTTGAGCTTTATTCTGCGTTTTAACGCGTAAAACAGCATAAAAAACGTGACGAAATTTTTGCCATTCGTTTTTATTAATATTGCGTCTATTTGAACGATTTCAACGATCTAAAATGCTTGAAAATGCTGGTTTCGCAAAAACAGCACGTTTTGAGTTTTAATCTGCGTTTTAACGTAAAACAGCATAAAAACGACGAATTCTTTTATTATTCGTTTTGCCATTATTGTTTTATTCGAACGATTTCAAATCGATCTAAAATGCTTGAAAATGCTTATTTTGTAGCAAACTGCATCGTTTTGAGCTTTATTCTGCGTTTTAACGCGTATAACAGCATAAAACGTGACGAAATTTTTATTATCTTCGTTTTTATTAATATTGCGTCCATTTGAACGGATTTCAACGATCTAAAAATGCTTGAAAATGCTTATTTTAGCAAAACAGCACGTTTTGAGCTAATCTGCGTTTTAACGCGTAAAACAGCATAAAATGACGAATTTTCTATTATCTGTTTTTATTAATAATATTGCTTCTATTTAAACGATTTCTCCGATCTAAAACGTTTTGAAAATGCTTTCCGCTTAGCAAAACAGCACGTTTTGAGCTTTTTAATCTGCGTTTTGACGCGTAAAACAGCATAAAAACGTGACGCAGAAATTTTTATTATTCGTTTTATATTAATATTGCTTCTATTTGAACGATTTCCAACGATCTAAAAATGCTTGAAAATGCTTATTTTAGCAAAACAGCCGTTTGAGCTTCTTAATCTGCGTTTTAACGCGTAAAAAATAAGTATAAAACGACGAATCTTTTTATTATTCCGTTTTTATTAATATTGCGTCTATTTGAACGATTTCAACGATCTTAAAATGCTTTGAAAATGCTTTATTTTAAAGCACAACAGCACGTTTTGCGCTTTTAATCTGCGTTTTAACGCGTAAATCAGCACATAAAACGACGAATTTTTATTATTCGTTTTATATTATTATTGCTTCTATTTGAACGATTTCAACGATCTAAAAATGCTTGAAAAATGCTTATTTTAGCAAAACAGCACGTTTTGAGTTTTAATCTGCGTTTCTTAACGCGTAAAACAAGTACATAAAAACGACGAATTTTTATTATTCGTTTTTATTAATATTGCGTCTATTTGAACGATATCAACGCTCTAAAAATGCTTGAAAATGCCTATTTCCAGCAAAACAGCACGTTTTGAGCTTTTAATCTGCGCCTAAACCCGCGTAAAACAGCATAAAACGACGAAATTTTTATTATTCGTTTTTTATTAATATTGCTTCTATTTGGAACGATTTCAACGATCTAAAATGCTAGAAAATGCTTATTTTAGCAAAAACAGCACGTTTGAGCTTTTATACTGCGTTTTAACGCGTAAAACAGCATAAAAACGACGAAATTTTTTTATTTTTCGTTTTTATTAATATTGCGTCTATTTGAACGATTTCCCAACGATCTAAAATGCTTGAAAATGCTTATTTTTGCAAAACAGCACGTTTTGAGCTTTTAATCTGCGTTTTAACGCGTAAAACAGCATAAAAACGACGAATTTTTTTATTATTCGTTTTGTATTAATATTGCTTCTATTCGAACGATTTCAACGATCTAAAATGCTTGAAAATGTTTATTTTAGCAAAACAGCACGTTTGAGTTTATTCTGCGTTTTAACGCGTATATAACAGCATATAAAACGACGAAATTTTATTATTCGTTTTTATTAATATTGCGTCCATTTGAACGATTTCTAACGATCTAAAATGCTTCTGAAAATGCTTTATTTTAGCAAAAAACAGCACGTTTTGAGCTTTAATCTGCGTTTTAACGCGTAAAAACAGCATAAAAATGACGAATTTTTTTATTATTCGTTTTATTAATATTGCGTCTATTTGAACGATATCAACGCTCTAAAATGCTTGAAAATGCTCTATTTTAGCAAAATGCGTCAGTTTGAGCTTTAATCTGCGTTTTAACGCGTAAACAGCATAAAAACGACGAATTTTTTATTATTCGTTTTTATTACTTCTATTTGAACGATTTCAACGATCTAAAATGCTTGAAAATGCTTATTTTAGCAAAAACAGCACGTTTTGAGTTTTATTCTGCGTTTTAACGCGTAAAAACAGCATAAAAACGACGAAATTTTATTATTCGTTTTTATTAATATTATGCGTCTATTTGAACGATTTCAACGATCTAAAATGCTGAAAATGCTTTATTTTGCAAAACAGCAATGTTTTGAGCTTTAATCTGCGTTTTAACGCGTAAAACAACAGCAGCATAAAAACGACGAATTTTTTATTATTCGTTTTTATTACGTTTTATTCGAATCTCAACGATTTCACCGATCTAAAATGCTTGAAAATGCTTATTTTAGCAAAACAGCACGTTTTGAGCTTTATTCTGCGTTTTAACGCGTATAACAGCATAAAAACGACGAAATTCTTATTATCTGTTTTATTAATATTGCGTCCATTTGAACGATTTCACGATCCAAAATGCTTGAAAATGCTTTATTTTAGCAAAAATAACAGTACGTTTTGAGCTTTAATCTGGCGTTTCTAACGCTACGTAAAACAGCATAAAATGACGAATATTTTATTATTCGTTTTGCCATTGCGTCTATTTGAAACGAGGATATCAACGCTCTAAAATGCTTGAAAATGCCTATTTTTAGCAAAAAACAGCAACGTTTTGAGTTTTTAATCCGCGTTTTAACGCGTAAAAACAGCATAAAACGTGACGAATTTTTTATTATTATTCGTTTTTATTAATATTGCTTCTATTTGAACGATTTCAACGATCTAAAAATGCTTGAAAATGCTTATTTTAAAGCAAAAACAGCACGTTTTGAGCTTTATTCTCTGTGTTTTAACAAGTGTAAACAACAGCAGAAAAACGACGAAATTTTCTTATTATTCGTTTTATTAATATTGCGTCTATTTGAACGATTTCCAACGATCTAAAATGTTGAAAATGCTTTATTTTGCAAACAGCGCGTTTTGAGTTTTAATCTGCGTTTTAACGCAAAACAGCATAAAACGACGAATTTTTATTATTCGTTTTTATTAATATTGCTTCTATTCAACGATTTCAACGATCTAAAAATGCTTGAAAATGCTGACGAAGTTGAAACAGCATCGTTTTGAGTTTTATTCCAGTTTTAACGCGGGTATAACAGCATAAAAACGACGAAATTTTTATTATTCTGTTTTATTAATATTGCGTCCATTTGAACGATTTCAACGATCTAAAAATGCTTGAAAATGCTTTTATTTTAGCAAAAACAGCACGTTTTGAGCTTTAATCTGCGTTTAACGCGTAAACAGCATAAAAATGACGAATTTTATTATTCGTTTTTATTAATATTGCTTCTATTTAAAACGATTTCAACGCTCTAAATGCTTGAAAATGCCTTATTTTAGCAAAACAGCACGTTTTGAGTTTAATCTGCGTTTTAACGCGTAAAACAGCATAAAACGTGACGAAATTTTTATTATTCGTTTTTGGCTAATATTGCGTCTATTTTGAACGATTTCAACGATCTAAAATGCTTGAAAAATGTTTATCTAGCAAAACAGCACGTTTTGAGCTTTTAATCTGCGTTTTAACGCGTAAATCGTAGCATAAAAACGACGAAATTTTATTATTCGTTTTTATATTAATATTGTTTCTATTTGAACGATTTCAAACGATCTAAAATGCTTGAAAATGCTTATTTTAGCAAAACAGCATCGCTTTCAATCTGCGTTTTAACGCGTAAAACAGCATAAAAACGACGAATTTTTATTATTCGTTTTACATTATTGCGTCTATTTGAACGATTTCAACGCTCTAAAATGCTTTGAAAATGCCTATTTAAAGCAAAAACAGCACGTTTTGAGCTTTAATCTGCGTTTTTAACGCGTAAAATAACAGCATAAAAATCACGAATTTTTTATTATTCGTTTTTATTAATATTGCTTCTATTTGGAACGTGATTTCTTAAACGATCTAAAAATGCTTGAAAATGCTTATTTTGTGCTAAAACAGCACGTTTTGATGACATTCTGCGTTTTAACGCGCAAAACAGCATAAAAAACGACGAAATTTTTATTATCTGTTTTTATTAATATTGCGTCTATTTGAACGTGATTTCAAAACGATCTAAAAATGCTGAAAAATGCTTATGTATTTTGCAAACAGCACGTTTTGAGCTTTAATCTGGCGTTTTAACGCGTAAACAGCATAAAAACGACGAATTTTTTATTATTATTCGTTTTTATTAATATTGCTTCTATTCGAACGATTTCAACGATCTAAAATGCTTGAAAATGCTTTTATTTTAGCAAAACTGCACGTTTTGAGTTTATTCTGCGTTTTAACGCGTATAACAGCATAAAAACGACGAAATTTTTATTATTCACTTTTTATTAATATTGCGTCCATTTGAACGATTTCAACGATCTAAAATGCTTGAAAATGCTTATTTTAGCAAAACAGTACGTTTTACGCTTTAATCTGCGTTTTAACGCGTAAAACAGCATAAAAATGACGAATTTCTATTACTCCGTTTTTATTAATATTGCTTCTATTTAAACGATTTTCTCCGATCTAAAAATGCTTGAAAATGCTCATTTTGCGCAAAACAGCACGTTTTGAGCTTTAATCTGCGCAATTTTGGACGCGCGTAAAACAGCATAAAAACGACGAAATTTTTATTATTCGTTTTATATTAATATTGTTTCTATTTTGAACGATTTCAACGATCTAAAATGCTTTGAAAATGCTTATTTTAGCAAAACAGCCGTTTTGAGTTTTAATCTGCGTTTCTTAACGCGTAAACAGCATAAAACGACGAATTTTTATTATCTGTTTTATTAATATTGCGTCTATTTGAACGTGATTTCCCAAACGATCTAAAAATGCTTGAAAATGCTTATTTTGTGCAAAACAGCACGTTTTGAGCTTTAATCTGCGTTTTAACGCGTAAATCAGCATAAAACGACGAATTTTTATTATTCGTTTTATATTAATATTGCTTCTATTTTAAACGATTTCAACGATCTAAAAAATGCTTCTGAAAATGCTTATTTTAGCAAAAACAGCACGTTTTGAGCTTTAATCTGCGTTTTAACGCGTAAAACAGCATGTAAAACGACGAATTTTTATTATTCGTTTTATTAATATTGCGTCTATTTTAAACGATATCAACGCCTCTAAATGCTTGAAAATGCCTATTTTAGCAAAAACAGCACGTTTTGAGCTTTAATCTGCGTTTTAACGCGTAAAACAGCATGTAAAAACGACGAATTTTTTATTATTCGTTTTTTATTAATATTGCTTCTATTTGAACGATTTCAACGGATCTAAAATGCTAGAAAATGCTTATTTTAGCAAAACAGCACGTTTTGAGCTTAATACCGTTTTACCCGCGTAAAACAAAGTATGCAAAAACGACGAAATTTTTATTTTTCGTTTTTATTAATATTGCGCTCCATTTTAAACGATTTCAACGATCTTAAAATGCTTGAAAATGCTTATTTTGCAAAACAGCACGTTTTGAGCTTTAATCTGCGTTTTAACGTAAAACAGCATAAAAACGACGAATTTTTATTATTCGTTTTTATTAATAATATTGCTTCTATTCGAACGTGATTTCAACGATCTAAAAATGTTTGAAAATGTTTATTTTGAAGCAAAAACAGCAATGTTTTGAGCTTTCTATTCTGCGTTTTAACGCGTATAACAGCATAAAAACGTGACGAAATTTTTATTATTCGTTTTTGCCATTATTGCGTCCATTTGAACGATTTCAACGATTCAAAATGCTTGAAAATGCTTATTTTAGCAAAACAGCACGTTTTGAGCTTTAATCTGCGTTTTAACGCGTAAAACAGCATAAAATGACGAATTTTTATTATTCGTTTTTATTACTATTGCGTCTAATTTGAACGATATCAACGCTCTGTCGCTTGAAAATGCCTATTTTAGCGCAAAACAGCACGTTTTGAGTTTTAATCTGCGTTTTACAAAACAGTAGCTAAAACGACGAATTTTATTACTCCGTTTTTTATTAATATTGCTTCTATTTGAACGATTTCACCGCGATCTAAAATGCTTGAAAATGCTTATTTTAGCAAAAACAGCACGTTTTGAGCTTTTATTCTGCGTTTTAACGTAAAACAGCATAAAACGACGAAATTTTATTATTCGTTTTTATTATTGCGTCTATTTGAACGTGATTTCAACGATCTAAAATGCTTGAAAAATGCTTATTTTTGCAAAACAGCACGTTTTGAGCTTTAATCTGCGTTTTAACGGCAAGTAAAACAGCATAAAAACGACGAATTTTTATTATCGTTTTTGCCATTATTGTTTATTCGAACGATTTCAACGATCTAAAATGCTTGAAAATGCTTATTTGTAGCAAAACAGCACGTTTTGAGCTTTATTCTGCGTTTTAACGCGTATAACAGCACATAAAAACGACGAAATTTTTATTATTCGTTTTATTAATATTATTAAACTACTTGAACGATTTCCCAACGATCTAAAATGCGCTTGAAAATGCTTATTTTGAAGCAAAACAGCACGTTTTTGAGCTTTAATCTGCGTTTTAACGCGTAAAACAGCATAAAAAATGACGAATATTTTATTATTCGTTTTTTATTAATATTGCGTCTATTTGAACGTGATATCAACGCTCTAAAATGCTTGAAAATGCCTATTTTAGCAAAAACAGCACGTTTTGATTTCTAATCTGCGTTTTAACGTAAGTAAAACAGCATAAAAACGACGAATTTTTTATTATTCGTTTTTGCCATTATTGCTCTATTTGAACGATTTCCAACGATCTAAAATGCTTGAAAATGCTTTTATTTTAGCAAAACAGCACGTTTTGAGCTTTTATTCCCGTTTTAACGCGTAAAACAGCATAAAAACGACGAAATTTTTATTATTCGTTTTATTAATATTGCGTCTTATTTGAACGATTTTCAAATGATCTAAAATGCTTGAAAATGTTTTTATTTTGCAAAACAGCGTTTTGAGCTTTAATCTGCGTTTAACGGCGTAAAACAGCATGTAAAAACGACGAATTTTTTATTATTCGTTTTATTAATATTGCTTCTATTCGAACGATTTCAACGACTTCTGAAAATGCTTATTTTGTAGCAAAACAACAGCACGTTTTGAGCTTTATTCTGCGTTTTAACGCGTATAACAGCATAAAACGTGACGAAATTTCATTATTCGTTTTTATTAATATTGCGTCCATTTGAACGACTAAATCGATCTAAAATGCTTGAAAATAAAGCGATATTTACAAAACAGCACGTTTTGAGCTTTTGCGGTTTCTTAACGCGTAAACAGCACAAAATGACGAATTTTTTAATATTCGTTTTTATTAATATTGTTTCTATTTAAACGATTTCAACGCTCTAAAATGCTTGAAAATGCCTATTTTAGCAAAACAGCACGTTTTTGAGCTTTAATCTGCGTTTTAACGCGTAAAACAGCATAAAAAACGACGAATTTTTATTATTCTTTTTTATTAATATTGCTTCTTTTGAACGATTTCAACGACCCTAAAATGTTTAAAATTTCCCCCCAGCAAAACACCCTTTTTGACCCATTCTGCTTTTTAACGCGTAAAAAAAACATAAAACGACAAATTTTTTTTTTGTTTTTATTAATATTGCGCTTTGGAACGATTTAAACGACCCTTGCTTGAAAATGCTTTTTTTTGAAAAACACCCTTTTTTGAGCAATCTGCGTTTTAACGCGTAAAAAAACATAAAACGACGAATTTTTTAGGGGGTTTTATTAATTTTTCTTCTATTCGAACGATTTCAACGATCTAAAATTTTTCCCCATTTTAGCAAAAAAACACTTTTGAGCTTTATTCACTTTTTAACGCGTATAACCCCAAACCGTTTTTTTAAAGGCCGTTTTAACGGATCAAAATGAAAAACTTTTTTTTAAGCAAAACAGCACTTTTGAGGTTTTTCCGTTTTTCCGCGTAAAACGCAAAAAAAGGGGGAGGATTTTTTTTTTTTAAATTTGTTTCTTTTTAAAAACATTTAAACGCTCTTCAAAAATCCTTTTTGGCCCCCGTTTGGGTTTTAATCCCCGGGTTTTAACGCGTAAAACAGCATAAAAGGGCAGTTTTTGGTTTCGTTTTTTTTAAATTTTGTTTTCTATTTGGTTTAAACGTCAAAAGCAAAAATGCTTTTTTAGCAAAAACAGCTTTTTGGTTTTTATTCTGCGTTTTAAGGGTAAAAAAAACAAAAAAAGGGAAGGGAAATTTTCGTTTTTATTAATTTTAAATTTGAACGATTTAACGATCTAAAATCCCAAAAACAGAAAAAGCTTTTTTGAGCTTTTCGGTTTTTTAACCGGTAAAAAAACATAAAACGACAAAATTTTTATTATTCGTTTTTATTAATTTTGTTTCTATTCGAACGATTTCAACGACCCGGCTTGAAAATGCTTATTTTCCCAAACAAGGGCGGGCCCGGTTTTAACGCGTATAACAAAAAACAGGCTTTATTCTTTTTATTTGTTGCGCCCATTTGAACGTTTCCCGCCCAAAAATGCTTGGCTTTTTCCCCGGAAAACAGGGGTTTTTGGTTTTTAATCTGCGTTTTAACGCGTAAAACACCCCTTGACTTTTTAATTTTTTTTTTTATTAATTTGCGTCTATTTGAACGATATAAACGCTCAAAAAGCTTAAAATTTTTAAGCAAAACACCCTTTTGGGGCCAATCTGCGTTTTAACGCGAAAAAACCAGCAAAAAAACGACTTTATTACTCTTTTTTTATTAATAAAACTTTTTGAACGATTTCAACGTTTAAAATCCCCAATGCTTTTTTTAAAAAACCCCTTTTTTGATTTTCTGCGTTTTAACGCGAAAAAACGGCAAAAAAAGGGAAAAATTTTTTATTATTCTTTTTTATTAATTTGGGGTCTATTTGAACTTTTCAGCGTTTAAAATTTAAAAAATGCTTTTTTTTTTTACCCAAAACAGCGTTTTGACCCAATTCGCGTTTTAACGCGTAAAAAAAACATAAAACGACTTTTTTTTAATTATTCTTTTTTATTAATACCTATTCAAACGATTTAAACGTTTAAAAAGCGAAAATGCAAAAAACAGCACTTTTTGGAGCGTTTTAACGCGAAAACAGCATAAAACGACGAAATTTTATTATTCTTTTTTTATTAATATTGCTTTCCTTTGAACTTTTCCAGCGATCAAAAGCGAAAATGCTTTTTTTAAAGCAAAACAGCCTTTTTAAAAGCTTTGCCTTTTTAACGCGAAAAAACAGCATAAAATGACAAATTTTTTATTCTTTTTTTATTAATACCCTTCTATTTAAACTTTTAACGACCCCTTGCAAAAATTTTTTGCCGGGAAACACCCTTTTTGACCCAATCTCCCGTTTTGACGCGTAAAACAGCCCAAAAGAGGGGCTTTTTTTTTATTCATTTGCTTCTTTTGAACGTTTCCGGCGTTTAAAATGCAAAAATTTTTTTAAGCAAAACAGCGCTTTTTGGGGCTTTTAACCCGCTTTTTAGGGGGTAAAACGGCATAAAACGACAATTTTTTTATTCGTTTTAATAATTTTGCGTTTTTTGAACGATTTAAACGATTTCCCCCAAATGCTTTTTTTAGCAAAACATCCTTTTTTGGGGCTTTAACCCAGCTTTTTTTAACGCGTAAAACATAAAACGACAAAATTTTTTTATTATTCGTTTTTATTAATTGCGCGTCTTTTAACGATTTCAAACGATCAAAAATGCGAAAATGCTTTTTTTTAGCAAAACAGCACGTTTTGGCCCAATCTGTTTTTTTAAGGGTAAAAAAACATAAAACGACAAAATTTTATTTTTCCCTTTTTATATTAATATTGCTTCTATTTAAAACGATTTCAACGATCAAAAAATGCTTGAAAATGCTTATTTTAGCAAAACAGCCTTTTTGAGCTTTTAATCTGCTTTTTCCGCGTAAAAAAACCCCAAAAAAACGAAAATTTTTTTATTATTCGTTTTTTAAATTTTTTTGCGTCTATTTGAACGATTTCAAC
>NW_027046492.1:5000-24444 GCF_025399875.1 Dalotia coriaria | reverse complement strand
CAATTGCTTTACGTCTTGGAAAAAGCTTTAAAATTTGCGTTAAAATGTTTTAGCAAAACACCCGTTTTGAGCTTTAATTCGTTTAAACGCGTAAACACATAAAACGCAATTTTATTATTGTTTTATTAATATGCCCCCGGGAACGATTTCCGATCTAAATGCGAAAATGTTATTTAGCAAAACGCCGTTTGAGCTTTAATTGCGTTTTAACTAAACAATAAAACGCAATTTTATTATTCGTTTTTATTAATATTGCTTCTATTTGAACGTTTTCCCACGATCTAAAATGCTTGAAAATGCTTATTTTAGCAAAACAGCACTTTTTGGGGCTTTAATCTGCGTTTTAACGCGTAAAACAGCATAAAACGACGAATTTTTTATTTGTTTTTTTAATATTGCGTCTATTTGAACGATTTCAACGATCTAAAATGCTTGAAAATGTTTTTTTTAGCAAAACGCGAGTTTTGAGTTTTTAATCGCTTTTTTAACGCAAACAGCATAAAACGACAAAATTTTTTATTATTCGTTTTTTATTAATATTGCTTTATTTGAACGATTTCAACGATCTAAAATGTTGAAAATGCTTATTTTAGCAAAACAGCCGTTTTGAGCTTTAATCTGCGTTTAACGCGTAAAACAGCATAAAACGACGAATTTTTATTATTGTTTTTTAATATTGCGTCTATTTGAACGATTTCAACGATCTAAAATGCTTGAAAATGTTTATTTTAGCAAAACAGCAGTTTTGAGCTTTAATCGCGTTTTAACGTAAAACAGCATAAAAAGACGAATTTTTATTATTGTTTTTATTAATATTGCTTTTATTTAAACGATTTCAACGATCTAAAATGTTGAAAATGCTTATTTTAGCAAAACAGAAATTTTCGAGCTTAAATCTGGATTACGCGTAAAACAACATAAAACGACGAATTTTTATTATTCTTTTTTTTATTAATATTGCTCTATTTGAACGATTTCAACGATCTAAAATGCTTGAAAATGCTTATTTTGAAAAAGCACGTTTTGAGTTTTAAATCTGCGTTTTAACGCGTAAAACAGCAAAAAAATGACGAATTTTATTATTGTTTTTATTAATTGCTTTATTTAAACGATTTCAACGATCTAAAAGCTTGAAAATGTTACTTTAGCAAAACAGAAATTTTGAGTTTTAAATTCTGCGTTTTAACGCGTAAAACAGCATAAAAACGACGAATTTTTATTATTCGTTTTATTAATATTGCTTCTATTTGAACGATTTCACGATCTAAAATGCTTGAAAATGCTTATTTTAGCAAAAAGCACGTTTTGATTTTTTAATCTGCGTTTTAACGCGTAAAACAGCATAAAACGACAAAATTTTTTTATTATTCTTTTTTATTAAAAATCGTCTATTTGAACGATTTCACGATCTAAAAGCTTGAAAATGTTATTTTAGCAAAACAGCACGTTTTGAGCTTTAATTCTGCGTTTTAACGCGTAAAACAGCATAAAACGACAAATTTTTATTATTCGTTTTTATTAATTTTTGCTTCTATTTGAACGATTTCAACGATTAAAATGCTTGAAAATCTTATTTTAGCAAAACAGCACTTTTTGAGCTTTAATCTGCGTTTTAACGCGTAAAACAGCAAAAAAACGCAAATTTTTTATTATTCGTTTTTATTAATATTGCTTCTATTTGAACGATTTAAACGATCAAATGTGAAAATGCTATTTTAGCAAAACAGCACGTTTGATTTTAATCGCGTTTAAGGGAAAACACAAAAAAACGACGAATTTTTATTATTCGTTTTATTAATTTGCTTCTATTTGAACGATTTCAACGATCTAAAATGTTGAAAATGTTAATTTTTTTATTAATATTGTCTATTTGAACGATTTTAACGATCTAAAATGCTTGAAAATGCTTATTTTAGCAAAACAGCACGTTTTGAGCTTTAGTCTGCGTTTTAACGCGTAAAACAGAATAAAATGACGAATTTTTTATTATTAGTTTTTTATTAATATTGCTTCAATTTAAACGATTTCAACGATCAAATGCTTGAAAATGCTTATTTTAGCAAAACAGCACGTTTGAGCTTTAATCTGCGTTTTAACGCGTAAAACAGCATAAAAACGACGAAATTTTTATTATTCTTTTTTTATTAATATTGCTTCTATTTCAACGATTTCAACGATCTAAAATGCTTGAAAATGTTTATTTTAGCAAAACAGCACGTTTTGAGCTTTAATCTGCGTTTTTAACGCGTAAAACAGCATAAAAACGACGAAATTTTTATTATTCGTTTTTATTAATATTGCTGCTATTTGAACGATTTCAACGATCTAAAATGCTTGAAAATGCTTATTTTAGCAAAACAGCACGTTTTGAGCTTTAATTTGCGTTTTAACGCGTAAAACAGTATAAAACGACAATTTTTATTATTCGTTTTTTTAATATTGCTTCTATTTGAACGATTTCCACGATCTAAAATGCTTGAAAATGCTTATTTTAGCAAAACAGCACGTTTTGAGCTTTAATCTGCGTTTTAACGCGTAAAACAGCATAAAACGACGAAATTTTATTATTTTTTTTTATTAATATTGCGTCTATTTGAACGATTTCAACGATCTAAAATGCTGAAAATGCTTATTTTAGCAAAACAGCACGTTTTGAGCTTTAATCTGCTTTTTAACGCGTAAAACAGCATAAAAACGACGAAATTTTTATTATTCGTTTTATTAATATTGCTTCTATTTGAACGATTTCAACGATCTAAAATGCTTGAAAATGCTTATTTTAGCAAAACAGCACGTTTTGGAGCTTTTAATCTGCGTTTTAACGCGTAAAACAGCATAAAACGACGAATTTTTATTATTGTTTTTTCTTAATATGCGTCTATTTGAACGATTTCAACGATCTAAAATGCTGAAAATGTTTATTTTAGCAAAACAGCAGGTTTTGAGCTTTAATCAGCGTTTTAACGCATAAACAGCATAAAACAACGAATTTTTATTATTCGTTTTTTATTATTGCTTTTATTTGAACGATTTCAACGATCTAAAATGATTGAAAATGCTTATTTTAGCAAAACAGCACGTTTTGAGCTTTAATCTGCGATTTAACGCGTAAAACAGCATAAAACGACAATTTTTATTATTCGTTTTTATTAATATTGCGTCTATTTGAACGATTTCAACGATCTAAAATGCTTGAAATGCTTATTTTAGCAAAACAGCACGTTATGAGCTTTAGTCAGCGTTTTAACGCGTAAAACAGCATAAAACGACGAAATTTTTATTATTCGTTTTTATTAATATTGCGTCTATTTGAACGATTTCAACGATCTAAAATGCTTGAAAATGCTTATTTTAGCAAAACAGCACGTTATGAGCTTTAGTCAGCGTTTTAACGCGTAAAACAGCATAAAACGACAAAAATTTTTTTATTATTCTTTTTTTATTAATATTGCGTCTATTTGAACGATTTCAACGATCTAAAATGCTTGAAAATGCTTATTTTAGCAAAACAGCACGTTTTGAGCTTTAATCTGCGTTTTAACGCGTAAACAGCATAAAACGACGAATTTTATTATTCGTTTTTATTAATTAAATTTGCTTCTATTTGAACGATTTCAACGATCAAAAATTGTTTTGAAAATGATTTTTTTTGGAAACGGCTTTTTGACCCAATTTTGCGTTTTGGCGCAATAAAACGGCAAAAAGGGGGTTTTTTTTTTGTTTTTTTTAAATTTTGGCGTCTATTTAAAAGGGGTTTCAACGATCTAAAATGCTTAAAAATCTTATTTTAGCAAAACAGCCCCGTTTTAAAGGTTTTAACGAAATTTTCCGTAAAAAAAGCTAAAACGCCCAATTTTTTTTTTGGTTTTAAATTAATTTGGCGTCTATTTGAACGATTTTAACGATCTAAAATGCTTGAAAATGCTTATTTTAGCAAAAACAGCACGTTTTGAGTTTTACGCGTTCTTTAACGCGTAAAACAGCATAAAACGACGAAATTTTTATTATTCGTTTTATTAATATTGTTTCTATTTGAACGATTTCAAACGATCTAAAAAATGCTTGAAAAATGCTTATTTTGTAGCAAAATGCACGTTTGAGCTTTAATCTGCGTTTTAACGCGTAAAACAGGATAAAAAACGACGAAATTTTTATTATTCGTTTTTATTAATATTGCGTCTTATTTGAACGATTTCAATGATCTAAAATGCTTGAAAATGCTTATTATTTTAGCAAACAGCACGTTTTGAGCTTTACTCTGCGTTTTAACGCGTAAAACAGCATAAAACGACAAATTTTTTATTATTCGTTTTTATTAATATTGCTTCTCTATTTGAAACGTATTTCAAATCGATCTTAAAACGTTTTGAAATGCTTATTTTAGCAAAACAGCACGTTTTGAGTTTTAATCTGCGTTTTAACGCGCGTAAAACAGCATAAAAACGACGAATTTTTATTATTCATTTTTATTAATATTGCTTCTATTTGGAACGATTTCAACGACTCCAAATGCTTGAAAATGATTATTTTGCGCAAAAACAGCACGTTTTGAGCTTAATCTGCGTTTTAACGCGTAAAACAGCATAAAACGACGTAAAGTTTTTATTATCTGTTTTTATTATTGCGTCTATTTGGAACGATTTCAACGATCTAATATGCTTTGAAAATGCTTATTTTAGCAAAACAGCACGTTTTGAGTTTTAATCTGCGTTTTAACGCGTAAAACAGCATAAAAACGTCGAATTTTTATTATTATTCGTTTTTATTAATATTGCTTCTATTTGAACGCGATTTCAACGATCTAAAAATGCTTGAAAATGCTTATTTTGTTAAAACAGCACGTTTTTGAGCTTTTATTCTGCGTTTTAACGCGTAAAACAGCATAAAAAACGACGAAATTTTTATTATTCGTTTTTATTAATATTGCGTCTATTTGAACGATTTTAACGATCTAAAAATACTTGAAAATGCTTATTTTAAAGCAAAACAGCACGTTTTGAGCTGACCCGTTTTAACGCGCAAACAGCATAAAATGACGAATTTTTGCCATAGTTTCATTAATATTGCTCGCATTTTAACGATTTACCCGATCTAAAAATGCTTGGAAAATGCTTATTTTAGCAAACAGCACGTTTTGAGCTTTAATCTGCGTTTTAACGCGCAAAACAGCATAAAACGACGAAATTTTGTTATTCCGTTTTATTAATATTGCTTCTATTTGAACGTGATTTCAACGATCTGAAATGCTGAAAAATGCTTTATTTTAAAGCAAAACAGCAATTTTGAGCAATAATCTGCGTTTTAACGCGTAAACAGCATAAAAAACGACGCAATTCTTTTATTCGTTTTTTATTAATATTGCTTCTATTTGAAACGATTTCAACGTGATCTAAAATGCTTGAAAATGCTTTCGCTCTTAGCAAAACAGCACGTTTTGAGCTTAATCTGCGTTTTAACGCGGTAAAACAGCATAAAACGACGAATTTTTTATTATTCGTTTTTATTAATATTGCTTCTATTTGAACGATTTCAACGTGATCTAAAAATGCTTTCAAAAATGCTTATTTTAGCAAAACAGCAATTTTTGAGGCTATAATCTGCGTTTCTAACGCGTAAAACAGCATAAAACGACGAAATTTTTATTATTCGTTTTTATTAATATTGCGTCTATTTTGGAACGATTTCAACGATCTAAAAATGCTTTGAAAATGCTTTATTTGGCAAAACAGCACGTTTTGAGTTTAATCTGCGTTTCAACGCGCAAAACAGCATAAAAATGACGATTTTTTATTATTCGTTTTTATTAATATTGCTTCTATTTAAAACGATTTCAACGATCTAAAAATGCTTGAAAATGCTTATTTAGCAAAAACAGCACGTTTTGAGTTTTATTCTGCGTTTTAACGCGTAAAACAGCACATAAAAAAACGACGAAATTTTTGGCTATTCCGTTTTATTAATAATGCGTCTATTTGAACGATTTCAACGATCTAAAACGCTTGAAAATGCTTATTTTAGCAAAAACAGCACGTTTTGAGCTTTTATTCTGCGTTTTAATTCGGCGTAAAACAGCATAAAAACGACGAAATTTTTAGGCATTCGTTTTTATTTTATTGCGTCTATTTGAACGATTTCAACGATCTAAAAATGTTTAAATGCTTATTTTAGCAAAACAGCACGTTTTTCTTGAGTTTAATCTGCGTTTTAACGCGTAAAATGTATACAAAACGTGACGAATTTTTATTATTCGTTTTTATTAATATTAAGCTTCTATTTGAACGATTTCAACGATCTAAAAATGCTTGAAAATGCTTTATTTTAAAGCAAAACAGCACGTTTTGAGTTTTAATCTGCGTTTTAACGCGCGTAAACAGCATAAAAACGACGAAATTTTTATTATTCGTTTTTATTATTACCGCGTCTATCGGAAACGATTCTCTAACGATCTAAAATGCTTGAAAATGTTTATTTTAGCAAAACAGTATCGTTTTGAGCTTTTAATTGCGTTTTAATCGCGTGAAAACAGCATAAAAACGACAAAATTTTTTATTATTATTCGTTTTTATTAATATTGTTTATTTGAACGATTTCAACGATCTAAAAATGCTTGAAAATGCTTATTTTAGCAAAACAGCATCGTTTTGAGTTTTAATCTGCGTTTAACGCGTAAAAAACAGCATAAAACGACGAATTTTATTATTCGTTTTGTCAATATTGCTTCTATTTGAACGATTTCCAACCATCTAAAATGCTTGAAGATGATTATTTTAGCAAAACAGCACGTTTGAGCCTTTAATCTGCGTTTTAACGCGTAAAACAGCATAAAAAACGACGAAGTTTTTATTATTCGTTTTTATTAATATTGCGCCCATTTGAACGATTTCAACGATCTAAAAATGTGCTTCTTCTGAAAAATGCTTATTTTAGCAAAACAGCACGTTTTGAGTTTTAATCTGCGTTTTAAATGCGTAAAACAGCATAAAAACGTCGAATTTTGCTTGTACGGTTTTTTATTAATATTGCTTCCATTACTTGAACGATTTCCAACGATCTAAAAATGCTTGAAAATGCTTATTTTAGCAAAACAGCACGTTTTGAGCTTTATTCTGCGTTTTAACGCGCAAAACAGCATAAAACGTGACGAAATTTTTATTCATCGTTTTTATTAATATTGCGTCTATTTGAACATTTCAACGATCTAAAATGCTTGAAAATGCTTATTTTAGCAATATGTTAATGTTTTGAGCTATAATTGCGTCTTAACGCAAAACAGTATAAAAATGACGATTTTTATTATTCGTTTTTATTAATATTGCCGCATTATTTAAACGATTTCAACGATCTAAAATGTTTGGAAAAATGTGCTTATTTTAGCAAAACAGCACGTTTTGAGTTTCTTTAATCTGCGTTTTAACGCGCGTAAAACAGCATAAAAAACGACGAATTTTTATTATTCTTTGCATAATATTGCTTCTCTATTTGAACGATTTCAACGATCTAAAATGCTTGAAAATGCTTATTTTAGCAAAACAGCACGTTTTGAGCTTTATTCTGCGTTTTAACGCGTAAAAACAAAGCATAAAAACGACGAAATTTTTATTATTCGTTTTTATTAATATTGCGCTCCTATTTGAACGATTTTAACGATCTAAAATGCTTGAAAATGCTTATTTTAGCAAAACAGCACGTTTTGAGCTTTTTAATCTGCGTTTTAACGCGTAAAACAGCATACATAAAATGACAAATTTTTATTAATAGTTTTTATTAATATTGCTTCTATTTAAAACGATTTCCTTGGCACGCATCTAAAATGCTTGAAAATGCTTATTTTAGCAAACAGCACGTTTTAGCTTTTAATCTGCGTTTTAACGCGTAAAACAGCATAAAAAACGACGAAATTTTTGTTATTCGTTTTATTAGCTGCCGCTTCTATTTGAACGATTTCAACGATCTAAAATGTTTGAAAATGCTTATTTTAGCAAAACAGCAATTTTTGAGCTTTAATCTGCGTGTTTTAACGCGTAAAACAGCATGTAAAAACCATCGAATTTTTATTATCTGTGCTCTTTATTAATATTTGTATTTGAACGATTTCAACATCTAAAATGCTTGAAAATGCTTATTTCAAAGTGCAAAAACAGCACGTTTTGAGCTTTAAATTTGCGTTTTAACGCGTAAAAATAAAGCATAAAAAACGACGAATTTGCCATTCGTTTTTATTACGCTTCTATTTAAACGATTTCAAATCGATCTAAAAATGCTTTGAAAAATGCTTATTTTAGCAAACAGCACGTTTTATATTTTATTCTGCGTTTTAACGCGTAAAAACAAAGCATAAAAATGACGATTTTTTATTTATCTTCGTTTTTATTTAATACTAAGTTTCCTCTATTTTAAAACGTAACGTGGATTTCCAACGATCTAAAAATGCTTGAAAAATGCTTATATTTTAGCAAAACAGCACGTTTTGAGCTTTATTCTGCGGCTTTAACGCGAAAAACAGCATAAAAACGACGAAATTTTTATTGCCCAGTTTTTAATAATATTGCCGGCCTTCTTAAAACGATTTCAACGATCTAAAAATGCTTGAAAATGCTTATTTTAGCAAAACAGCAATAAGCCTTTGAGCTTTAATCTGCGCGTTTTAACGCGTAAAAGCATAAAAACGTCAAATTTTACAGCCCGTTTTTTATTAATATTGCTTCTATTTGGAACGATTCAACGATCTAAAAATGCTTGAAAATGCTTATTTTAGCGTTCGTTACCGTTTTATTTTACCCCGCGCCTTAACGCAAAACAGCATAAAACGACGAAATTTTTATCTATCGTTTTATTACTATTGCGTCTATTTGAACGATTTCAATGATCTAAATGCTTGAAATTTATTTTAGCAATACAGCACGTTTTGAGCTATAACTGCGCCCTAACGCGTAAAACAGCATGTACCTGACATATTTCCTTTTATTATTCGTTTTATTGTATTACGTTTCTATTTAAAACGATTTCAACGATCTAAAATGCTTGAAATGCTTATTTTAGCAAAACAGCACAAGTTTTGAGCTTTAACTATGTTTTAACGCGTAAAAACAGCATAAAAACGACGAATTTTTTGGCTATTCGTTTTATTAATATTGTTTCTATTTGAACGATTTCAATGATCTAAATGCTTGAAAATGCTTTATTTTAGCAAACAGCACGTTTACTTTATTCTTGCAGTTTCAACGGCAGTAAAAACAGCATAAAAACGACGTAAATTTTTATTATTCGTTTTTATTAATATTGCGTCTATTTGAACGATTTTAAATCGATCTAAAAATGCTTGAAAATGCTGGCTTCAGTAAAACAGCATCGTTTTGAGTTTTAATCTGCGCTTCTGAACGCGTAAAAACAGCATAAAAATGACAAATTTTTATTATTAGTTTTTATTAATACGTTTCTATTTAAATTTATCAACGGGATCTAAAACGCTTGAAAATGCTTATCATTTTAGCAAACAGCACGTTTTGAGTTTTAATCTGCGTTTAACGCGTAAAACAGCATAAAAACGACGAAATTTTGTTATTCGTTTTATTAATATTGCTTCTATTTGAACGATTTCAACGATCTAAAAATGCTGGAAATGCTTTATTTTAGCAAAACAGCAATTTTGAGCTTTAATCTGCGTTTAATCGCGTAAACAGTATAAAAACGACGAATTTTTTATTATTCGTTTTTATTAATATTGCTCTTACCAAACGGATTCTAACGATCTAAATGTGCTTGGAAAATGTTATTTTGAAAGCGCAAAAACAGTACGTTTGAGCTTTAATTTGCGTTTTAACGCGTAAAACAGTATAAAACGACGAATTTTTTTATTATCTGTTTTTTATTAATATTGCTTCTATTTAAACGATTTCAACGATCTAAAAATACCGCTTGAAATTATCCTTCCAGCAAAACAGCACGTTTTTGAGCTTTATTCTGCGTTTTAACGCGTAAAACAGCATAAAATGACGGATTTTTATTATCTGCCTTTACACATTGCTTCTATTTAAACGATTTAAACGATCTAAAATGTTTGAAATGTTTATTTTAGCAAAACGTTACCGTTTTGAGCTTCATTCGCGTTTTTAAACGCGCAAAACAGCATAAAACGTACTTCGAAATTTTTTGTTTTATCGCTTTTTATTAATATTGCGTCTATTTCCGAACGGGATTTTAACAATCTAAAATGCTTGAAAATAAGCGCATTTTAAAACCGCCACGTTTTGAGCTTTGTCTGCGTTTAACCGCGCAAAACAGCATAAAATGACGAATTTCATTACAGTTTCGGCCAATACGTTTCTATTTTAAAACCGATTTCAAACGATTCAAACGCTTTAAAAACGTTTTGTATTTCAAGCAAAACAGCACGTTTTGAGTTTTATTCTGCGTTTTAATCAAAACAGCAAGCAAAAACGACGAAATTTTTATTATTCGTTTTTACCAATATTGCGTCTTATCAACGATTTCCAATTATCTAACGCTCGGAAAATGCTTTCACGCAGCGTAATGTTTTAGCTTTTAATCTGCGTTTAACGCGTAAAACAGCATAAAATGACGAATTTTTATTATTAGTTTTTATTGTTACTACGTATTTAAACGATTTCCCAACGTATTCCAAAACGTTTGCAAAATGTTTATTTAGCAAACAGCACGTTTTGTTTAATCTGCGTTTTAACGCGTAAAACAGCATAAAACGACGAAATTTTGCTGTTCCGTTTTGCCACATTGTCATTTGAACGATTTCAATGATCTAAAAATGTTTGAAAATGCTTATTTTAGCAAAACAGCAATTTTGAGCTTTAATCTGCGTTTCAACGCGAAAACAGCATAAAACGACGAATTTTTATTATCTGTTTTATTACCATTACTCTGCTTCAAAACGATTTCAACGGGATCTAAAACGCTTTGAAAATGCCATTTTAAAGCAAACAGCACGCTTCAGCTTTATTCCGTGCCGCACGCGTAAAAACAGCATAAAAATCACTAAACTTTAGCTATTCCGTTTTTATTAATATCGCGCCCATTTAAACGACTTCAACGTGATTCAAAATGCTTCTAAAAATGCTTATTTTGTGAAATGTTGCCTGTTTTAATCTGCGCTTCAACGCGTAAAACAGCATAAAAATGGGACAAATGATTTTTTATTATTCGCCTTTTATTAATATTGCTTCATTTAAACGATTCTAACGACCGTAAACGCTCGGTACCGGTTTGTGCAAACAAAGCATCGTTTTGAGTTTTATTCTGCGTTTTTAACGCGCAAAAGAAAAGCATAAAAACGACACGGTAAATTTTTATTATTCGTTTTTATTAATATTGCGCTCCAGATTTCACCAATCTAAAAATGCTTGAAAAATGCTTATTTTAGCAAAACAGCACGTTTTGAGCCAAATCTGCGTTTTAACGCGTAAAACAGCATGTTCCACGAATTTTTTATTATTAGTTTTATTAATATCGTTTCCTATTTAAACGATTTCAACGATCTAAAATGTTTAAAAATGCCATTTTCAGCAAAACAGCACGTTTTTGAGCTACCCTGCGCTCTAACGCAAAAAACAGCATAAAACCACGAAATTTCGCTATTCGTTTTTATTAATATTGCTTCTATTTCCAAACGATTTTAAATTCCGGATTCAAATGCCAAAACGCTGGCCTTTAGCAAAGAAAATTTCCGCCGAAACCACCGTTTAAAACGTTCATCAAATTCTTTTTATTATTCGCTCTTTTGGCTAATATTGCGTCTATTTGAAACGATTTCAAATGATCTTAAAATGCTTGAAAAATGCTGTCGCAGCAAAACAGCAATGTTTGAGCTTTAAATCAGCGTTTTAACGCGTAAAAAACAGCACAAAAAACGACGAAATTTTTAATATTATTCGTTTTTTATTAATATTGCGTCTATTTTGGAAATGCGATTTCAAACTAATTCAAAATGCCGAAAATGTGCTTATTTTAAAGCAAAACAAGTATCGTTTTGAGCTTTAATCTGCGTTTTAACGCGCAAAACAGCATAAAAAACGTGACGTAAATTTTGCCATTCGCTTTTATTACTGGCTGCTCGAAGCGAAACATCAACGATCTAAAAATGCTTGAAAAATGCCGGCTTAGCAAAACAGCACGTTTTGCTTTCACCTGCGTTTAACGCGTGTACTGCGTTATAAAAACGACTCAAATTGGCTATTATTCGTTTTTGGCTGGCTATTGCGTCTATTTGAACATTTCACCGATCTAAAATGCTGCCGGTTTTAGCAAACAGCACGTTTTGAGTTTTATTCTGCGTTTTAAATGCACAGCATAAAAAATACAGCCTTTTAAGGCCTGCTTCTTTTTATTTTTTGGCTGCGT
Source organism: Dalotia coriaria (assembly GCF_025399875.1). Taxonomy (NCBI): domain Eukaryota; kingdom Metazoa; phylum Arthropoda; class Insecta; order Coleoptera; family Staphylinidae; genus Dalotia; species Dalotia coriaria. The sequence goes on along the minus strand of NW_027046492.1, from coordinate 12,075 downwards.
TTATTTCTGGAACGTGATTTCAACATCTAAAAAAAATGCTTGAAAATGCTTATTTTATTTTTACGGAATGATGGACGCGCAAAACAGCATGTAAAATGACGATTTTTATTATTCGTTTTATTAATATTGCTTCTATTTAAACGATTTCCAAACGATCTAAAAAATGCTTGAAAATGCTTTATTTTAGCAAAACAGCACGTTTTGAGCTGTAATCTGCGTTTTAACGCGTAAAAAACAGCATAAAACGACGATTTTTTATTATTCGTTTTTATTAATATTGCTTCTATTTGAACGATTTCAAACGATCTAAAATGCTTGAAAAATGCTTTATTTCCAGCAAAACAGCACGTTTTGAGCTTTAATCTGCGTTTTAACGCGTAAAACAGCATAAAATGACAAATTTTTTATTATTCGTTTTTATTAATATTGTTTCTATTTAAACGATTTCAATGATCTAAAATGCTTAAAAATGCTGCCCAGCGCGCGCATCGTTTTGAGCTTTAATCTGCGTTTTAACGCGTAAAACAGCATATAAACGACGAAATTTTATTATTCGTTTTTTATTACTATTGCTTCTATTTGAAAAGATTTCAACGATTCAAAATGCTTGACAATACTTATTTTAGCAAAAACAGCACGTTTTGAGTTTTAATCTGCGTTTTAACGCGTAAAACAAAAGCATAAAACGACGAATTTTTATTATCTGTTTTTATTAATATTGCGTCTATTTGAACGATTTCAACGATCTAAAAATGTTTGAAAATGCTTTGTTTTAGCAAAACAGAACGTTTTGAGTTTTAATCAGCGTCAACGCGTAAAACAGCATAAAATGACGAACTTTTATTATTCGTTTTTGCCATTATTGCGTCTATTTGAACGATTTCAACGATCTAAAATGCGTGAAAATGCTTATTTTAGCAAAAACAACAGCATCGTTTTGAGCTTTAATCTGCGCGTTTTAACGCGTAAACAGCATAAAACGACGAATTTTTTATTATTCGTTTTATTAATATTGCTTCGCTGAACGATTTCAACGATCTAAAATGCTGAAAATGCTTATTTTAGCAAACAGCACGTTTTGAGTTTCGCCCGCGTTTAACGCGTAAACAGCATAAAAACGACGGAAATTATTATTATTCGTTTTATTAATATTGCGTCTATTTGAACGATTTTACCGATCTAAAATGCTGAAAATGCTTATTTTAGCAAAACAGCACGTTTTGAGCTTTATTCTGCGTTTAACGCGCAAAACAGCATAAAAACGACGAAATTTTTGGCTATTCCGTTTTTGGCTTTTATTGCGTCGCATTTGAACGTGATTTCAACGATCTAAAATGTGCTTGAAAATGCTTATTTTAGCAAAAACAAGCACGTTTTGAGCTTCAATCTGCGTTTTAACGCGCGTAAAACAGCATAAAAAACGACGAATTTTTATTATTCGTTTTATTAATATTGCTTCTATTTGAACGATTTCAACGGGATATATAAAAATGCTTAAAATGCCTATTATTTTAGCAAAAACAGCACAGTTTTGAGTTTTAATTTGCGTTTTAACGCGTAAAACAGCATAAAACGACGAAATTTTTATTATTCGTTTTGGTTACAATAAGGCCTATTCTGAACGATTTCAACGATCTGTACCGCTTCAGTCGCTTTATTTTAGCAAAACAGCACGTTTTGAGCTTTAATCTGCGTTTCAACGCCGCAAAACAGCATAAAACACGATTTTTTTATTATTCGTTTTTTATTAATATTGTTTCTATTTAAAACGATTCTAAACGATCTAAAAAATGCTTGAAAATGCTTATTTTAGCAAACAGCACGTTTTGAAAAGCTGTAATCTGCGTTTTAACGCGTAAACAGCATAAAAACGACGATTTTTATTATTCATTTTATTACTGGTTGCTTCTATTTGAATGATTTTCAAACGATCTAAAATGCTTGGAAAATGTTTATTTCCAGCAAAACAGCACGTTTTGAGCTTTAATCTGCGTTTTAACGCGAAAAACAGCAAAAAAACGACGAATTTTTATTTTTCGTTTTTATTAATATTGTTCTATTTAAACGATTTAACGATTAAAATGCTTGAAAATGCTTATTTTAGCAAAACAGCAAGTTTTGAGTTTAATCTGCGTTTTAACGCGTAAAACGAAAAAAAACGACGAAATTTTTATTATTCGTTTTTTAATATTGTTTCTATTTGAACGATTTCAACGATCTAAAAGTTAAAAATGCTTTTTTTTAGAAAAAACAGCACGTTTTGAGTTTAACTCTTTAACGCGAAAACAAAAAAAAACGACGAATTTTTTATTATTCGTTTTTTTTAAATATTGCGTCTATTTGAACGATTTCAACGATCAAAAAATGCTTGAAAATCTTTTAGCAAAACAGCACGTTTTGAACTTTAATAAAAGGTTTAACGCAAAAAAAACGACGAAATTTTTATTATTCGTTTTTAAAATTGGTCTATTTGAACGATTTCAACGATCTAAAATGCTTGAAAATGTTTTTTTTAGAAAAACAGCACGTTTTGAGTTTAATCTTCGTTTTAAGGAAAACAGCATAAAACGACAATTTTTTTTATTACGTTTTTATTTATTGTTTCTATTTGAACGATTTCAACGATCAAAATGCTTGAAAATTTTTTTTTTAGAAAAAACAAACGTTTTGAGTTTAATCTGCGTTTTAACGCGTAAACAGCATAAAAACGTTTTTTTATTATTCTTTTTTTATTAATATTGCGTATATTTGAAGATTCCGATCTAAAATGCTTAAAATGCTTATTTTGCCAGCACGTTCTGAGCTATATTCCCCGTTTTAACGCGAAAACAGAAAAAAACGAGAATTTTTTATTATTCGTTTTTATTAATATTGCGTCTATTTATACGATTTTAACGATTCAAAATGCTTGAAAATGCTTATTTTAGCAAAACAGCACGTTTTGAGCGCTTTAATCTGCGTTTAACGCGCAAAACAGCATAAAAATGACGAATTTTTATTATTAGTTTTTATTAATATTGCTTCTATTTAAACGATTTCAACGATCTAAAATGCTTGAAAATGCTTATTTTAGCAAAACAGCACGTTTTGAGCTTTAATCTGCGTTTTAACGCGTAAAACAGCATAAAAACGACGAAATTTTACAATCATTTTTATTACGTTTCCTATTTGAAACGATTTCAACGATCTAAAATGCTTGAAAATGCTTATTTTAGCAAAACAGCAATTTTTTGAGCTTTAATCTGCGTTTTAACGCGTAAAACAGCATAAAACGTGACGAATTTTATTATTCGTTTTTATTACTGCGTCTATTTGAATGATTTAAACGATCTAAAAATGCTTGAAAATGCTTATTTTAGCAAAACAGCGTTTTGAGTTTTAATCAGCGTTTTAACGCGTAAAACAGCATAAAAAACGACGAAATTCTTTTTTATTATTCATTTTTATTATTGTCTATTTTGAACGATTTCAACGATCTAAAAATGCTTGAAAATGCTTATTTTAGCAAAAACAAGCACGTTTTGAGCTTTAATCAGCGTTTTAACGCGTAAACAGCATAAAAGACGACGAAATTTTTTATTATTCGTTTTTATTAATATTGCGTCTATTTGAACGATTTCAACGATCTAAAATGCTTGAAATGCTTATTTTAAAGCAAAAACAGTGTTTTGAGTTTTAATCTGCGTTTTAACGCGTAAAACAGCATAAAAACGACGAATTTTTTATTATTAGTTTTTTATTAATATTGCTTCTATTTAAACGATTTCAACGATCTAAAATGCTTGAAAAATGCTTACTAGCAAAACAGCACGTTTTGAGCTTTTTAATCTGCGTTTTAACGCGTAAAACAGCATAAAAACGACGAAATTTTTATTATTCGTTTTTATTAATATTGCTTCTATTTGAACGATTTCAACGATCTAAATGCTTGAAAATGCTTATTTTAGCAAAACAGCACGTTTTGAGCTTTAATCAGCGTTTTAGCGCGTAAAACAGCATAAAAAACGACGAAATTTTTATTATTCGTTTTATTAATATTGCGTCTATTTGAACGATTTCAACGATCTAAAATAAGCTTGAAAAATGCTTATTTTTAGCAAAACAGCACGTTTTGAGTTTTAATCTGCGTTTTAACGCGTAAAACAGCATAAAACGACGAATTTTACGGTCGCGTTTTATTAATATTGCTTCTATTTGAACTGGATTTCGACGATCTAAAATGCTTAAAAATTCTTATTTTAGCAAAACAGCACATTTTGAGTTAACTTAACGCGTAAACAGCATAAAACGACGAATTTTATTATTGGTTTTTATTAAGATTGTTTATTTGAACGATTTCAACCATCTAAAAATGCTTGAAAATGCTTATCTTTTAGCAAAACAGCACGTTTTGAGCTTTAATCTGCGTTTTAACGCGTAAACAGCATAAAACGACTAAATTTTTATTATTCGTTTTTATTAATATTAAGTCTATTTGAACGATTTCAACGATCTAAAATGCTTTGAAATGATTATTTTGTGCTAAAACAGCACGTTTTGAGCTTAATCTGCGTTTTAACGCGTAAAACAGCATAAAAACGACGAATTTTTATTATCGCCTTTTTACGCCATTGCTTCGACGGGAACGATTTCAACGATCTAAAATGCTTAAATAATGATTATTTTAGCAAAACAGTTAACGTTTTGAGTTTTAATCTGCGTTTTAACGCGTAAACAGCATAAAACGACGAAGTTTTTATTATTCGATTTTTATTAATATTGCGTCTATTTGAACAAACGATTTCAACGATCTAAAATGTTTGAAAATGTTTATTTTAGCAAAAACAGCATCGTTTTGAGTTTTAATCTGCGTTTTAACGCGTAAACAGCATAAAAACGACGAATTTTTATTATTCGTTTTTGATAATATTGCTTCTATTTCCGAACGATTTCAACGACCTAAATTGCTTGAAACGCTTATTTTTGCAAAACAGCACGTTTTGAGCTTTATTCTGCGTTTTAACGCGTAAAAACAGCATAAAAACGACGAAATTTTTATTATTCGTTTTTATTTTTATTGCGTCTATTTGAACGATTTCAACGATCTAAAATGCTTGGATAATGCTTATTTTAGCAAAACAGCACGTTTTGAGCTTTAATCTGCGTTTTAACGCGTAAAAACAGCATAAAACGACGAATTTTTTATTATTCGTTTTTAGTTAATATTGCTTCTATTTGAACGACTTCAACGATCTAAAAATGCTTGAAAATGCTTATTTTAGCAAAACAGCACGTTTTGAGCTTTTAATTTGCATTTTAACGCGTAAAACAGCATAAAAACGACGAAATTTTATTATTCTTTTATTAATATTGCGTCTATTTGAACGATTTCAACGATCTAAAAATGCTTGAAAATGCTTTATTTTGGCAAAACAGCACGTTTTGAGTTTTAATCTGCGTTTTAACGCGTAAACAGCATAAAACGACCAATTTTTATTATTCGTTTTTATTAATATTAAGTCTATTTCCGAACGATTTCAACGATCTAAAAATGCTTGAAAATGCTTATTTTAGCGCCAGCATCGTTTTGAGTTTATTCTGCGTTTTAACGCGTAAAACAGCATAAAAAAAACGACGAAATCTATATTATCTGTTTTTATTAATATTGCGTTCATTTGAACAATTTCAACGATCTAAAATGCTTGAAAATGCTTATTTTAGCAAAACAGCACGTTTTGAGCTTTAATCTGCGTTTTAACGTAGCGCGTAAACATCATAAAAATGACGAATTTTTATTATCTGTTTTTATTAATATTGCTTCTATTTAAACGATTTCAACGATCTAATGCTTGAAAATGTTTATTTTAGCAAAACAGCACGTTTTGAGTTTAATCAGCGTTTTAACGCGTAAAACAGCATAAAGACGACGAAATTTTTATTATTTGTTTTTTATTAATATTGCGTCTATTTGAACGTTTCAACGATCTAAAATGCAAAAGCACGTTTTGAGCTTTAATCTGCGCGTTTTAACGCGTAAACAGCATAAAACGACGAATTTTTTATTATCTGTTTTTATTAATATTGCGTCTATTTGAACGATTTCAACGATCTAAAATGCTTGAAAATGCTTATTTTAGCAAAAACAGAACGTTTTGAGTTTTAATCAGCGTTTTAACGCGCAAAACAGCATAAAACGACGAAATTCTTTATTATTCGTTTTTATTTTTATTGCGTCTATTTGAACGATTTCAACGATCTAAAATGCTTGAAAATGCTTATTTTAGCAAAACAGCACGTTTTGAGCTTTAATCTGCGTTTTAACGCGTAAAACAGCATAAAAACGACGAATTTTTTATTATTTGTTTTTATTAATATTGCTTCTATTTGAACGATTTCAACGATCTAAAAATGCTTGAAAATGCTTATTTTGTGCTGTAAAACAGCACGTTTGAGTTTTAATCAGCGTTTTAACGCGTAAAACAGCATAAAAACGATGAAATTGTTATTATTCGTTTTATTATTATTGTTTTATTTGAATGATTTCAATGATCTAAAAATGCTTGAAATGCTTATTTTAGCAAAAACAGCACGTTTTGAGCTGTAATCTGCGTTTTAACGCAAAACAGCATAAAACGACGAATTTTTATTATTCGTTTTTATTAATATTGCGTCTATTTGGAACGATTTCAACGATCTAAAATGTTTGCAAATGCTTATTTTAGCAAAACAAGTTTTAACGCGCTTTAACGCGTAAAACAGCATAAAACGACGAAATTTTATTATTCGTTTTTTATTGCCATTATTGCGTCTATTTGAACGTGATTTCAACGATCTAAAATGCTTGAAAATGCTTATTTTAGCAAAATAGCACGTTTGAGTTTTTAATCTGCGTTTTAACGCGTAAACAGCATAAAACGACGAATTTTTTATTACCCGTTTTATTAATATTGCTTCTATTTGAACGATTTCAACGATCTAAAATGCTGAAAATGCTTATTTTAGCAAAACAGCACGTTTTGAGCTTTAATCTGCGTTTTAACGCGTAAAACAGCATAAAAACGACGAAATTCATATTATTCGTTTTTATTAATATTGC
>NW_027046491.1:0-24456 GCF_025399875.1 Dalotia coriaria | reverse complement strand
AAAAATTTCTTTTAAAAAAATTTTTTTTTGTTTTTTGTTTTTACGCTTTAAAAACGAAATTTAAAAACTAAAAACGTGCTGTTTTGCTAAAAAAAAATTTTTTTTCAAGCTTTTTTGGATCGTTGAAATCGTTCAAATAGACGCAATATTAAAAAAAAACGAATAAAAAAATTTTGTATTTTTTTATGTTGTTTTACGCGTTAAAACGCAGAAAAAAAGTAAAACGGGGCTGTTTTGCTAAAATAAGCTTTTCCCAAGCTTTTTTAGATCGTTGAAATCGTTAAAATTGAAGAAATTTAAAAAAAAACGAATAAAAAAAAATTCGTCTTTTTTTGGGCTTTTTTACGGGGTTAAAATGCAGATTAAAGCTAAAAACGTGCTGTTTTGCTAAAAAAAAGCTTTTTTCAAGCATTTTAGACTTTGGGAAACCTTTTCCAAATAGACGCAATATTAAAAAAAAACGAATAAAAAAAAAATTCGTCTTTTTTTCTGTTTTATGCGTTAAAACGCAGTTTAAAAAGCTCAAAAGGGCTTTTTTTGCTAAAATAAGCTTTTTCCCACATTTTAGATCGGGGGAAATCGTTCAAATAAAAACAATTTTAAAAAAAAACGAATAATAAAAATTCGTCGTTTTTATGTTTGTTTTACGCTTTAAAAACGCGGGTTTAAAAACTCAAAACGTGCTGTTTTGCAAAAAATAAGTATTTTTAAGCTTTTTTAGATCGTTGAAATCGTTCAAAAGAAGCAATTTTTAAAAAAACGAATAAAAAAAATTCGTCGTTTTATGCTTTTTTACGCGTTAAAACGCAGATTAAAGCTCAAAACGTGCTGTTTTCCCAAAAAAAAAAGCATTTTCAAGCTTTTTTAATCGTTGAAATGTTCAAATAGACGCAAATTAAAAAAAAACAAAATAAAAAAAACCCCTTGTCTTTTTTATGCTGTTTTACGCGTTAAAACGCAGATTAAAGCTCAAAAGGGCTGTTTTGCTAAAATAATCTTTTTTAAAAGCATTTTAGATCGTTGAAATCTTTTTCAAATTAAAACAATATTAAAAAAAACGAATAAAAAAAAATTCGTCGTTTTATGCTTTTTTACGCGTTAAAACGCAGTTTAAAAAGCTCAAAACGTGCTGTTTTGTTTAAATTAAGCATTTTCAAGAAGATCGTTGAAATAGTTCAAAAAAAATTAATAAAAACGAAAAAAAAAATTCGTCTTTTTTATGCTGTTTTACGCGTTAAAACGCAGTTTAAAAAAACTAAAAACGTGCTTTTTTGTTTTAAAATAGGCATTTTCAAGCATTTTGATCGTTGAAATCTTTCCCAAATAGAAGCAAATTAAAAAAACGAATAAAAAAAAAATTCGTCGTTCTTATGCTTTTTTACGCTTTAAAAAACGCGGCAAAAGCTCAAAACGTGCTGTTTTGCTAAAAAAACATTTTCAAGCATTTTAGATCGTTGGAAATCGTTCAAATAGACGCAATATTAAAAAACGAATAAAAAAAAACCCCCGTCTTTTTTATGGGGGATGCGTTAAAACGCGGGATTAAACCCCAAAAACGTGCTGTTTTGCTAAAATAAGCTTTTTTAAAGAAAGATCGTTGAAATCGTTCAAATAGACATAATATTAATAAAAACGAATAATAAAAATTTCGTCGTTTTTATGCTTTATTTTATAACGTTAAAGCAGATTAAAGCTCAAAACGTGCTGTTTTGCTAAAATAAGCATTTTCAGAAAGCATTTTAGATCGTTGAAATCGTTCAAATAGACGCAATAAAAATAAAAACGAATAATAAAATTCGTCATTTTTTATGCTGTTTTGCGCGTTAAAACGCAGATTAAAGCTCAAAACGTGCTGTTTGCTAAAATAAGCATTTTCAACGTAAATCGTTGAAATCGTTCAAATAGACGCAATAATGTAAAAACGAATAATAAAATTTCGTCGTTTTTTATGCTGTTTTACGCGTTAAAACGCGATTAAAGCTCAAAACGTGCTGTTTTGCTAAAATAACCATTTTCAAGCATTTTAGATCGTTGAAATCGTTCAAATAGAAGCAATATTAATAAAAACGAATAATAAAATTCGTCGTTTTTTGTAACTTGTTTTGCGCGTTAAAACGCAGATTAAAGCTCAAAACGTGCTGTTTTGCTGCAAAATAAGCATTTCAAGCATTTTAGATCGTTGAAATCGTTCAAATTGACGCAATATTAATAAAAACGAATAATAAAAAATTTCGTCGTTTTTATGCTGTTTTACGCGTTAAAACGCGAATTAAAGCTCAAAACGTGCTGTTTTGCTAAAATAAGCATTTTCAAGCATTTGCAGATGGTTGAAATCGTTCAAATAAACAATATTAATAAAAACGAATAATAAAAAATTCGTCGTTTTTATGCTGTATTACGCGTTAAAACGCAGATCAAAACTCAAAACGTGCTGTTTTGCTAAATAAGCATTTTCAAGCATTTTTAGATCGTTGAAATCGTTCAAATAGACGCAATATTAATAAAAAACGAAAAAATTTCGTCGTTTTATGCTGTTTTGCGTTAAACGCAGATTAAACTCAAAACGTGCTGTTTTTGCTACAAAATAAGCATTTTTCAATTTTAGATCATTGAAATCGTTCAAATAGACTCAATATTAATAAAAGCGAATAATAAAAATTCGTCGTTTTAATGCTGTTTTACGCGTTAAAGCAGATTAAACTCAAAACGTGCTGTTTTGCTAAAATAAGCATTTTTCAAGCATTTTTGAATCGTTGAAATCGTTCAAATAGACTCAATATTAATAAAAGCGAATAATAAAAAATTCGTCGTTTTTATTAACGTTTTTACGCGTTAAAACGCAGATTAAACTCAAAACGTGCTGTTTTTGCTAAAATAAGCATTTTCAAAGCATTTTAGATCGTTGAAATCGTTCAAATGAAGCAATATTAATAAAAACGAATAATAAAAGATTTCGTCGTTTTATGCTGTTTTACGCGTTAAAACGCAGATTAAAACTCAAAACGTGCTGTTTTTGCTAAAATAATCATTCAAACATTTTTAGATCGTTGAAATCGTTTAAAATAGACGCAATATTAATAAAAAGGAATAATAAAAAATTCGTCGTTTTTATGTTGTTTTACGCGTTAAAACATGAATTAAAAGCCTCAAACGTGCTGTTTTGCTAAAATAAACATTTTCAAGCATTTTAGATCGTTGAAATCGTTCAAATAGACGCAATAAAAATAAAAACGAATAATAATAAAATTTTGTCGTTTTTTATGCTGTTTTACGCGTTAAAACGCCAGAATAAAGCTCAAAACGTGCTGTTTTGCTAAAATAAGCATTTTCAAGCATTATAGATCGTTGAAATCGTTCCAAAAGACGCAATATTAATAAAAACGAATAATAAAAAAATTCGTCGTTTTTTATGCTGTTTTACGCGACGCAGATTAAAGCTCAAAACGTGCTGTTTTGCTAAAATAAGCATTTTTCAAGCATTTTAGATCGTTGAAATCGTTCAAATAGACGCAATATTAATAAAAACGAATAATAAAATTTCGTCGTTTTTTGTAACGTTTTACGCGTTAAAACGCGATTAAGCGTGATGCTGTTTTGCTAAAATAGCATTTTCAAGCATTTTAGATGGTTGAAATCGTTCAAATAAACAATATTAATAAAACGAATAATAAAAAATTCGTCGTTTTTATGTATTACGCGTTAAAACGCAGATCAAAAGCTCAAAACGTGCTGTTTTGCTAAAATAAGCATTTTCAAGCATTTAGATCGTTGAAATCGTTCAAATAGACGCAATATTAATAAAAAACGAAAAAAAAAAATTTCGTCGTTTTTTACGCTGTTTACGCGTTAAAACGCGGTCACTCAAAATGCTGTTTTGTAAAATAATCATTTTCAAGCATTTTAGATCGTTGAAAATCGTTCCAAATGAAGCAATATTAATAAAAAACGAATAATAAAAATTCGTCGTTTTTATGCTGTTTTGCGGCAAAACGCAGATTAAAGCTCAAAACGTGCTGATTTGCTAAAATAAGCATTTTCAAGCATTTTAGATCGTTGAAATCGTTTAAATAGAAGCAATATTAATAAAAACGAATAATAAAAATTCGTCATTTTTATGCTGTTTTACGCGTTAAAAACGCAGATTAAAAACTCAAAACGTGCTGTTTGCTTCAAAATAAACATTTTCAAGCATTTTTAGATCGTTGAAATCGTTCAAATAGACGCAATATTAATAAAAAACGAATAATAAAATTTTCGTAGTTTTTATGCTGTTTTACGCGTTAAAACGCGGAATAAAGCTCAAAACGTGCTGTTTTGCTAAAATAAAACATTTCAAGCATTTTAGATCGTTGAAATCGTTCAGAATTGAAGCAATATTAATAAAAAACGAATAATAAAAATTCGTCGTTTTTATGCTGTTTTACGCGATACAGATTAAAGCTCAAAACGTGCTGTTTTGCTAAAATAAGCATTTTCAAGCATTTTAGATCGTTGAAATCATTAAATAGACGCAATATTAATAAACGAATAATAAAATTCGTCGTTTTATGCTGTTTATGCGTTAAACGCGAATTAAGCTCAAAACGTGCTGTTTTGCTAAAATAAGCATTTTCAAGCATTTTAGATCGTGGAAATCGTTCAAATAGAAGCAATTTTAATAAAACGAATAATAAAAAATTCGTCGTTTTTTTATGCTGTTTTACGCGTTAAAACGCAGATTAAAGCTCAAAACGTGCTGTTTTGCTTTAAAATAAGTATATTCAAGCATTTTTAGATCGTTGAAATCGTTCAAGCCGACAATATTAATAAAAAACGAATAATAAAAATTCGTCGTTTTTATGCTGTTTACGCGTTAAAGCGCAGATTAAAAGCTCAAAGCGTGCTGTTTTTTGCTAAAATAAGCATTTTCAAGCATTTTAGATCGTTGAAATCACGTTCAGAGTAGACGCAATATTAATAAAAACGAATAATAAAAACTTCGTCGTTTTTTATGCTGTTTTACGCGTTAAGAAACGCAGATTAAAGCTCAAAACGTGCTGTTTTGCTAAAATAATCATTTTCAAGCATTTTTAGATCGTTGAAATCGTTTAAATTGAAGCTTAATATTAATAAAAACGAATAATAAAAAAAATTCGTCGTTTTATGCTGTTTTACGCGTTAAAACGCAGATTAAAGCTCAAAACGTGCTGTTTTTGCTAAAATAAGCATTTTCAAGCATTTTTAGATCGATTTGAAATAGTTCAAATAGAAGCAATATTAATAAAAACGAATAATAAAATTCGTCGTTTTTATGCTGTTTTACGCGTTAAAACGCAGATTAAAAACTCAAAACGTGCTGTTTTGCTAAAATAGGCATTTTCAAGCATTTTTAGATCGTTGAAATCGTTCAAATAGAAGCAATAATAATAAAACGAATAATAAAAATTTCGTCTTTTTTATGCTGTTTTATGCGTTAAAACGCTGATTAAAGCTCAAAACGTGCTGTTTTGCTAAAATAGCATTTTCAAGATTGATCGTTGAAATCGTTCAAATAGACGCAATATTAATAAAAACAAATAATAAAAATCGTCGTTTTATGCTGTTTTACGCGTTAAAACGCAGATTAAGCTCAAAACGTGCTGTTTTGCTAAAATAAGCATTTTCAGCATTTTAGATCGTTGAAATCGTTCAAATAGAAGCAATATTAATAAAAACGAATAATAAAATTTCGTCGTTTTATGCTGTTTTACGCGTTAAAACGCAGATTAAAGCTCAAAACGTGCTGTTTTGCTAAAATAAGCATTTTCAAGCATTTTAGATCGTTGAAATCGTTTAAATAGAAGCAATATTAAAAAAAACAAATAATAAAAAATTCGTCATTTTATGCTGTTTTACGCGTTAAAACGCAGATTAAAGCTCAAAACGTGCTGTTTTGCTAAAAATAAGCATTTTCAAGCATTTTAGATCGTTGAAATCGTTCAAATAGACGCAATATTAATAAAAACGAATAATAAAAATTTCGTCTTTTTTATGCTGTTTTATGCGTTAAAACGCAGATTAAAGCTCAAAACGTGCTGTTTTGCTAAATAAGCATTTTCAAGCATTTTAGATCGTTGAAATCGTTCAAATAGACGCAATAAAATAAAAACGAATAATAAAAATTTTGTCGTTTTTATGCTGTTTTTACGCGTTAAAACGCAGAATAAAGCTCAAAACGTGCTGTTTTGCTAAAATAAGCATTTTCAAGCATTATAGATCGTTGAAATCGTTCAAATAGAGCAATATTAATAAAAACGAATAATAAAAATTCGTCGTTTTATGCTGTTTTACGCGTTAAAACGCAGATTAAAGCTCAAAAACGTGCTGTTTTGCTAAAATAAGCATTTTCAAGCATTTTAGATCGTTGAAATCGTTTCAAATAGAAGCAATATTAATAAAAACGAATAATAAAAATTCGTCGTTTTTATGCTGTTTTACGCGTTAAAACGCAGATTAAAGCTCAAAACGTGCTGTTTTGCTAAAATAAGCATTTTCAAGCATTTTAGATCGTTGAAATCGTTCAAATAGACGCAATATTAATAAAAACGAATAATAAAAACTTCGTCGTTTTTACGCTGTTTTACGCGTTAAAACGCAGATTAAAGCTAAAAACGTGCTGTTTTGCTAAAATAAGCATTTTCAAGCTTTTTAGATCGTTGGAAATCTTAAAATAGACGCAATTTTAAATTAAAAACGAAAAAAAAAAATTTCGTGTTTTTATGTTTTTTTTCGCTTTAAAAACCAGAATAAACCCTAAAAAGGGCTTTTTTTTGCTAAAAAAACATTTCCAAGCTTTTTTAGATCGTTGAAATCGTTCAAATTAAAACCAATATTAATAAAAACGAATAAAAAAAAATTCGTCGTTTTATGCTTTTTTACGCGTTAAAAGCAGATTCCCAAAAAAACGTGCTGTTTTCAAAAATAAGCATTTTCAAGCATTTTAGATCTTTGGGAAATCATTCAAAATAGACGAAATTTAATAAAACGAATAAAAAAAAAATTCGTCGTTTTATTTTTTCGCTTTAAAAACGCAGATTAAAATCAAAACGTGCTGTTTTGCTAAAATAAGCTTTTTTCAAGCATTTAGATCGGGGGAAATCGTTCAAATAGAAGCAATTTTAATAAAAAACGAATAAAAAATTCGTCTTTTTTGCTTTTTTACGCTTTAAAAACGCAGTTTAAAAAGCTAAAAAAGGGTGCTGTTTTCAAAATAAGTATATTCAAGCTTTTTTGGACGGGGAAATCGTTCAAAAAAAAAAATTATTAAAAAAAACGAATAAAAAAAAAATTCGTCTTTTTTATGCTGTTTTACGCTTTAAAAAACGCAGTTTAAAAAGCTCAAAACGGCTGTTTTGCTAAAATAAGCATTTTCAAGCATTTTAGATCTTTGGGAAACCCGTTCAAATAGACGCAATATTAATAAAAACGAATAAAAAAAAAATTCGTCGTTTTATGCTTTTTTTACGCGTTAAAAGGGCAGATTAAACCCTAAAAACGTGTTTTTTTGCAAAAAATAAGCATTTTAAACTTTTTAGATCGGGGAAATCGTTCAAAAGAAGAAATTTAATAAAACAAATTTAATAAAAACCCCCGTCTTTTTTATGTTGTTTTACGCGTTAAAACGGATTAAAGCTAAAAACGGGGCTGTTTTGCAAAAAATAAGCATTTTCCCCATTTTAGATCGTTAAAACGTTTAAATAGAAGAAAATTTTAAAAAAAAACGAAAAAAAAAAAACCGCCATTTTATGCTGTTTTACGCTTTTCGCAGTTTAAAAACCAAAAGGGCTTTTTTGCTAAAATAAGCATTTTCGTTTTGGATCGTTGAAATCGTGCAAATAGAGGCAATATTAAAAAAAAAACGAATAAAAAAAATTTGTCTTTTTTATGCTGTTTTACGCTTTAAAAAGGGCAAAATTTGGTTTAAAAACGTGCTGTTTTGCTAAAATAAGTTTTTTCAAGCTTTTTAGATCGCGGGAAATCTTTTAAAAATAGAAGAAAATTTTAAAAAAAACGAATAAAAAAAAATTCGTCATTTTTATGCTTTTTTACGCGTTAAAACGAATTAAAAAGCTAAAAACGTGCTGTTTTGCTAAAATAATCATTTTCAAGCTTTTTAGATCGACGAAATCGTTCAAATAGAAGCAATATTAAAAAAAAACGAATAATAAAAATTCGTCTTTTTTTGTTGTTTTACGCTTTAAAAACGCAGATTAAACCCTTCAAACGTGCTGTTTTGCTAAAATAAGCATTTTCAAGCTTTTTTTTGGGATCGTTGAAATATTTCCCAAAAAAAAATATTAAAAAAAAAAAACGAATAATAAAAATTGTCGTTTTATGCTTTTTTTCGCGTTAAAACGCAGATTAAAACCCCAAAAAACGTTGTTTTGTTTAAAAAAACATTTTCAAGCTTTTTAGATCGTTGAAATCGTTCAAAAGACGCCATAAAAAAAAAAAAAACGAAAAAAAAAAAAATTTCGTCGTTTTATGCTTTTTTACGCGTTAAAACGCAGAATAAACCCTAAAAACGTGCTGTTTTGCTAAAATAAGCATTTTCACATTTTAGAACGTTGAAATGTTCAAAAGACCCCAATATTAAAAAAACGAATAAAAAAAAATTTCCGTCGTTTTATGTTTTTTTTACGCTTAAAACGCGGGATTAAAGCCCCAAAACGTGCTTTTTTGGAAAAAATAAGCTTTTTTCAAGAAGATCGGGGAAATGTTCAAATAAAAGAATATTAAAAAAAACGAATAAAAAAAAATTCGTCTTTTTTATGTTTTTTTAGGCGTTAAAACGCAGATTGCTCAAACGTGCTTTTTTGCTAAAATAAATTTAAGCATTTTAGACTTTTCGAAATCGTTAAAATAAAAGCAATATTTAAAAACGAATAAAAAAAAATTTCGTCTTTTTTATGCTTTTTTACGCGTTCGCGATTAAAACCCTAAAAACGTCCCTTTTTTGCTAAAATAAGCTTTTTCCCCGGAGGATCGTTGAAATCGTTCAAATAGACGCAATATTAATAAAACGAATAATAAAACCGTCGTTTTATGTTGCTTTACGCGTTGCGCAGACAAACAAACGTGCTGTTTCGCCAAATACATTTTCAAGCATTTTAGATCGTTGAAATCGTTCAAATAGAAGCAATATTAATAAAACGAATAATAAAAAAATTCGTCGTTTTTATGCTGTTTTACGCGTTAAAACGCAGATTAAAAGCTCAAAACGCTGTTTTGCTAAAATAAGCATTTTCAAGCATTTTAGATCGTTGAAACGTGTAACAGCAACATAATAAAAACGAATAATAAAAAATTCGTCATTTTATAAGTTGTTTTACGTTAAAACGCGATTAAAGCTCAAAACGTGTTGTTTTGCCAAATAAGCATTTTCAAGCATTTTAGATCGTTGAAATCGTTCAACATACGCAATATTAATAAAAACGAATAATAAAATTTCGTCGTTTTTATGCTGTTTTACGCGTTAAAACGCAGAATAAAGCTCAAAACGTGCTGTTTTAGCAAAATAAGCATTTTCAAGCATTTTAGATCGTTGAAATCGTTCAAATAGACGCAATTTAATAAAAACAATAATAAAATTGTCGTTTTATGCTGTTTTACGCGTTAAAACGCAGATTACAGCTCAAAACGTGCTGTTTTGCTAAAATAAGCATTTTAAGCTTTTAGGATCGTTGAAACGTCGTATATAAGCTAAAATTAATAATAAACGAATAATAAAATTAATCGTTTTATGCTGTTTACCGTTAAAACGAGATTAAAGCTCTAAATGCGTGTTGTGCTTTAAAAGTTACATTTCAAACATTTTAGCGTTGAAATCGTTTAAATAGAAGCATTTTAATTTAAAACATATAAAAAGAATTTATTTATGTGTTTACGCGTTAAAAGCAGATTAAAGCTTAAAACGTGCTGTTTTGCTAAAATAGCATTTTCAAGCATTTTAATCGCTTGAAATCGTTCAAATAGACGCTATATAATAAAAACAATAATAAAAATTTTGGTTTTATGTTGTTTTATGCGTTAAACGCTGATTAAAGCTCAAACGTGCTGTTTTGCTAAAATAAGCATTTTCAAGCTATTTTAGATCGTTGAAATCGTTCAAATAGACGCATATTAATAAAAAACGAATAATAAAAATTCGTCGTTTTATGTTGTTTTACGCGTTAAAACGCAGATTAAAGCTCAAAACGTGCTGTTTTTGCAAAATAAGCATTTTCAAGCATTTTAGATCGTTGAAATCGTTCAAATAGAAGCAATATTAATAAAAACAATAATAAAATTCGTCGTTTTATGCTGTTTTACGGTTAAAAGCAGATTAAAGCTCAAAACGTGCTGTTTTGCTAAAATAAGCATTTTCAAGCATTTTAGATCGTTGAAATCGTTTAAATAGAAGCAATATTAATAAAAACGAAAATAAAATTCGTCATTTTATGCTGTTTTGCGTTAAAACGCAGATTAAAGCTCAAAACGTGCTGTTTTGCTAAAATAAGCATTTTCAAGCAATTTAGATCGTTGAAATCGTGCAAATAGGAGCAATATTAATAAAAACGAATAATAAAAATTTCGTCGTTTTTATGCTGTTTTACGCGTTAAAACGCAGAATAAAGCTCAAAACGTGCTGTTTTGCTAAAATAAGCATTTTCAAGCATTTTAGATCGTTGAAATCGTTTAAATAGAAGCAAATTAATAAAAACGAATAATAAAAAATTCGTCATTTTTGCTGTTTTACGCGTTAAAACGCAGATTAAAGCTCAAAACGTGCTGTTTTGCAAAATAATCATTTTCAAGCATTTTAGATCGACGAAATCGTTCAAATAGAAGCAATTAATAAAAACGCAAATAAATTTCGTTTTATGTTAGTTTTACGCGTTAAAACGCAGATGCAAAGCTCAAAACGTGCTGCTTTTAAATAGCATTTTCAAGCATTTTAGATCGTTGAAATCGTTCAAATAGACGCAAAAATAATAAAAACGAATAATAAAAATTTCGTCGTTTTATGCTGTTTTAGGGTTAAACGCTGATTAAAGCTCAAAACGTGCTGTTTTGCTAAAATAAGCATTTTCAAGCATTTTAGATCGTTGAAATCGTTAAAATAGCGCAATATTAATAAAAACGAATAATAAAAATTCGTCGTTTTATGCTGTTTTACGCGTTAAAACGCAGATTAAAGCTCAAAACGTGCTTTTGCTAAAAAAAATTTTCAAGCATTTTAGATCGTTGAAATCGTTCAAATAAAAAATTTTAAAAAAAACGAATAATAAAAATTTCGTCGTTTTATGCTGTTTACGCGATAAAACGCAGATTAAGCTAAAACTGCTGTTTTGCTAAAATAAGCATTTTCAAGCATTTTAGATCGTTGGAATCGTTCAAATAGAAGCAATATTAAAAAAAACGAAAATTAAAAACGTCGTTTTTATCTGTTTTACGCGTTAAAACGCAGTTAAAAAGCTCAAAACGAGCTGTTTGCTAACATAAGCATTTTCAAGCATTTTAGATCGTTGAAATCGTTCAAATAGAAGCAATATTAATAAAACGAATAAAAAAAAATTCGTCGTTTTTATGCTGTTTTACGCGTTAAAAACGCAGATTAAAGCTCAAAACGTGCTGTTTTGCTAAAATAAGCATTTTCAAGCATTTTGAACGTTGAAATCGTTCAAATAGAAGCAATATTAATAAAAGCGAATAATAAAAAATTCGTCGTTTTATGCTTTTACGCGTTAAAACGCAATTAAAAGCTCAAAACGTGCTGTTTTAAACAAAATAAGCATTTTCAAGCATTTTAGATCGTTGAAACGTTCAAAAGACGCAATATTAATAAAAACGAATAATAAAAATTTCGTCGTTTTATGCTGTTTTACGCTTTAAAAACGCAGATTAAACCCTCAAAACGTGCTGTTTTGCTAAAATAAAGCATTTTCAAGCATTTTGATCGTTGAAACCGTTCAAATAGAAGCAATATTAATAAAAACGAATAAAAAAAATTTTCGTCGTTTTATGCTGTTTTACGCGTTAAAACGCAGTTTAAAAATAAAACGTGCTGTTTTGCTAAAATAAGCATTTTCAAGCATTTTAGATCGTTGAAATCGTGTAAAAAAGCAATATTTAATAAAAACGAATAATATCGTCATTTTATGCTGTTTTACGCGTTAAAACGCAGATTAAACTCAAAACGTGTTTTTTTTGTTTTAAATAAGCATTTCAAGCATTTTAGATCGTTGAAATCGTTCAAATATACGCAATATTAATAAAAACGAATAAAAAATTTCGTCGTTTTATGCGTTTTACGCTTTAAAAAAACGCAGAATAAAAAGCTCAAAACGTGCTGTTTTGCTAAAATAAGCATTTTCAAGCATTTTTAGATCGTTGAAATCGTTCAAATGGCAAATATTAATAAAAACGAATAATAAAAATTCGTCTTTTTTATGCTGTTTTACGCGTTAAAACGCAGTTTAAAACTCAAAACGTGCTGTTTTCCTAAAATAATTATTTTCAAGCATTTTAGATCATTGAAATCGTTCAAATGACGCAATATTAATAAAAACGAATAATAAAAATTTCGTCGTTTTTATGCTTGTTTTACGCTTTAAAACGCAGTTTAAAAAGGTCAAAACGGCTGTTTTGCTAAAATAACATTTCAGCATTTTAGATGTTGAAATCGTTCAAATGAAGCAATATTAAATAAAAAACGAATAATAAAAATTCGTCTTTTTTATGCGTTTACGCGTTAAAACGCAGATTAAATCAAACAAAACTTTTTTGCTAAAATAGCATTTTTCAAGCATTTTAGATCGTGAAATCCGTTAATGACGCAATATTAATAAAAACAAATAATAAAAATTGTCGTTTTTATGCTGTTTTAGCGTTTAAAACACAGATTAAAGCTCAAAACGTGCTGTTTTAAAATAAGCATTTTCAAGCATTTTAGTGTTGAAATCGTTCAAATAGACCCAATATTAAAAAAAAACGAATAATAAAAATTTCGCCCGTTTTTATGCTGTTTTAGCGTTAAAACGCAATTTAAAACTCCAAAACGTGCTGTTTTGCTAAAATAAGCATTTTCAAGCATTTTAGATCGTTAAATCGTTCCAAATAGAAGAATATTAAAAAAAAACGAATAATAAAAATTCGTCGTTTTTATGCTGTTTTACGCGTTAAAACGCAGTTTAAAAACTCAAAACGTGCTGTTTTGCTAAATAAGCATTTTCAGGCATTTTAGATCGTTGAAATCGTTTAAATAGAAGCAATTTTAAAAAAAAAAGAAAAAAAATTTTTTTTAAAAATTTTTTTCCTTTTTAAAGCGAAAAAAGCTTTTTTTTAAAAAAAATTTTTTTTTAAAAAAAAAATTTTTTAGAAAAAAAAAAAAAAAAATTTTTTTTTTTTTTTTTTAAAATTTTTTAAATTTTTAAAAAAAAAACCCCAAAAGCATTTTTTTTTTAAAAAAAAATTTTAAAAAGGGGAAAAACCCCCTTTTTTTTTTAAAAAAAAAAAAAAAAAATTTTTTTTTTTTAAAAAAACCGGGGGGTTTTTTAAAAAAATTTTCCCCCAAATTTTCCCCAAAACCCCCCCCCCCAAAAAAAAAAAAAAAAAAATTTTTTTAAAATTTTTTTAAAGGAAAAAATTTTTAAAAAAAAAATTTTTTTTTTAAATGGCTTTTTAAGCAAAAAAAACCAAAAATTTAAAAAGGGTTTTTTAAAAAAAAAATTTTAAAAATTTTTTTAAAATTTTTTAAAAAAAAATTTTAAAAAAAAATTTTTTTTTTTTTTTTTAAAAAAAAAAATTTTTTTTAAAAAAAAATTTTTTAAAAAAAAATTTTTAAAAAATTTTTTTTTAAATTTTTTTTTGGAAAAAAAAAAAAAAAAAAATTTTTTAAAAAAATTTTTTAAATTTTGGAAAAAAAAAACCCCCTTTTTTAAAAATAAAAAAAAAAAAAATTTTTTTTTTTTTAAAACCGAAAAAAAAAAAAAAAATTTTTTTTTTTTTTTTAAAAAAAAAAATTTTTTTAAAAACTTTCTTTGGCCCCAAAAAAAAAAAAAAATTTTTTTTTAAAGGAAAACAAAAAAAAAAAAATTTTTTTTTTTTTTTTTTAAAAAGGGAAAAAAACCAAAAAGGCTTTTTTAAAAAAAAAAAAAAAATTTTTTTTTTTTTTCCAAAAAAAACCAAAAAAAAAAAAAAAAAATTTTTTCCTTTTTTTTAAATTTTTTAAAAAAGAAAAAAAAGGCTTTTTTAAAAAAAAAAAAAAAAAAAAAAAATTTTTTTTTTTTTTAACGCTTAAAAAAAAAAAAAAAAAAATTTTTTAAAAAAAAATTTTTTTGTTTTTAAAAAAATTTTAAAAAAAAAAATTTTTTTAAAAAAAAAAAAATTTTGGTTTTTTTTTTTTTTAAAAAAAAATTAAAAAAAAAAAAAATTTTTTTTTTAAAAAAATTTTTTTTAAAAGGTTAAAATTTAAAAAGGTTTTAAAAAAAAAAAAAACCCCCCTTTTTAAAAAAATTAAAAAAAAAAAAAATTTTTTGGTTTTTTTTTTTTGGGGGGGTTTTTTAAATTTTGGGGGAAAAAAAAAAATTTAAAAAATTTTGGAAAAAAAAAGGGGGGGTTTTTTAAAAAAAGGGTTTTTAAAAAAATTTGGTTTTAAAACCTTTTAAATTTAAAACCTTTTTTAAAAAAAAAAAACCCAAAAAAAAAATTTTCCCTTTTTTTCTTTTTTTCCAAAAAAGCAATTAAAAAAAAAATTGTTTTTTAAAAAAAATTTTTTTTAAAAAATTTTAAAAACCTTTTTTAAAAAAAAAAAAGGTTTTTTTTTAAACCGTTAAAAAAAAAAAAAAAAATTTTTAAAAAAAAATTCTTTTTTTTTTGGAAAAAAAACCCCAAATTAATAAAACGATAATAAAATTTCGTAGTTTTATGCTGTTTTACGCGTTAAAACGCAGAATAAAGCTCAAAACGTGCTGTTTTGCTAAAATAAAGCATTTCAAGCATTTTAGATCGTTGAAATCGTTCAAATTGAAGCAATATTAATAAAAACGAATAATAAAAATTCGTCGTTTTATGCTGTTTTACGCGTTAAAACGCAGATTAAAGCTCAAAACGTGCTGTTTTGCTAAAATAAGCATTTTCAAGCATTTTAGATCGTTGAAATCATTCAAATAGACGCAATATTAATAAAAACGAATAACAAAAATTCGTCGTTTTTAGCTGTTTTATGCGTTAAAACGCAGATTAAAGCTCAAAACGTGCTGTTTTGCTAAAATAAGCATTTTCAAGCATTTTAGATCGTGGAAATCGTTCAAATAGAAGCAATATTAATAAAAACGAATAATAAAAATTCGTCGTTTTATGCGTTTTACGCGTTAAAACGCAGATTAAAAGCTCAAAACGTGCTGTTTTGCTAAAATAAGCATATTCAAACATTTTAGATCGTTGAAATCGTTCAAATAGAAGCATATTAATAAAAAACGAATAATAAAAAATTCGTCGTTTTATGCTGTTTTACGCGTTAAAACGCAGATTAAGCTCAAAACGTGCTGTTTTGCTAAAATAAGCATTTTCAAGCATTTTAGATCGTTGAAATCGTTCAAATAGACGCAATATTAATAAAAACGAATAATAAAACTTCGTCGTTTTATGCTGTTTTACGCGTTAAAACGCAGATTAAAGCTCAAAACGCTGTTTTGCTAAAATAATCATTTTCAAGCATTTTAGATCGTTGAAATCGTTCAAATTGAAGCAATATTAATAAAAACGAATAATAAAAAATTCGTCGTTTTTATGCTGTTTTACGCGTTAAAACGCAGATTAAAGCTCAAAACGTGCTGTTTTGCTAAAATAAGCATTTTCAAGCATTTTAGTCGTTGAAATCATTCAAATAGACGCATATATTAATAAAAACGAATAATAAAAAATTCGTCGTTTTATGCTGTTTTATGCGTTAAAACGCAGATTAAAGCTCAAAACGTGCTGTTTTGCTAAAATAAGCATTTTCAAGCATTTTAGATCGTGGAAATCGTTCAAATAGAAGCAATATTAATAAAAACGAATAATAAAAATTCGTCGTTTTATGTTGTTTTATGCGTTAAAACGCAGATTAAAGCTCAAAACGTGCTGTTTTGCTAAAATAAGCATTTTCAAGCATTTTAGATCGTGGAAATCGTTCAAATAGAAGCAATATTAATAAAAACGAATAATAAATTCGTCGTTTTATGCTGTTTTACGCGTTAAAACGCAGATTAAAGCTCAAAAGTGCTGTTTTGCTAAAATAAGCATATTCAAGCATTTTAGATCGTTGAAATCGTTCAAATAGAAGCAATATTAATAAAAACGAATAATAAAAATTCGTCGTTTTTATTCTGTTTTACGCGTTAAAACGCAGATTAAAGCTCAAAACGTGCTGTTTTGCTAAAATAATCATTTTCAAGCATTTTAGATCGTTGAAATCGTTCAAATAGAAGCAATATTAATAAAAGGAATAATAAAAAATCGTCGTTTTATGCTGTTTTACGCGTTAAAACGCAGATTAAAAGCTCAAAACGTGCTGTTTTGCTAAAATAAGCATTTTCAAGCATTTTAGATCGTTGAAATCGTTCAAATAGAAGCAATATTAATAAAAACGAACAATAAAAATTCGTCGTTTTATGCTGTTTTACGCGTTAAAACGCAGATTAAAGCTCAAAACGTCCTGTTTTGCTAAAATAAGCATTTTCAAGCATTTTAGATCGTTGAAATCGTTCAAATAGACGCAATATTAATAAAAACAAATAATAAAAAATTCGTCGTTTTTTGTTGTTTTACGCGTTAAAACGCAGATTAAAGCTCAAAACGTGCTGTTTTGCTAAAATAAGCATTTTCAAGCATTTTAGATTGTTGAAATCGTTCAAATAGAAGCTATATTAATAAAAACGAATAATAAAATTTCGTCGTTTTATGCTGTTTTACGCGTTAAAACTCAGCATAAAGCTCAAAACGTGCTGTTTTGCTAAAATATGCATTTTCAAGCATTTTAGATTTTTGAAATCGTTCAAATAGAAGCAATAAAAATTAAAAACGAATAATAAAAATTCGTCTTTTTTTATGCTGTTTTACGCGTTAAAACCAAAATTAAAGCTCAAAACGTGCTGTTTTGCTAAAATAAGCATTTTCAAGCATTTTAGATCGTTGAAATCGTTCAAATAGAAGCAATATTAAAAAAAACGAATAATAAAAATTCGTCGTTTTTATGCGTTTTACGCTTTAAAAACGCAGATTAAAGCTCAAAACGTCTGTTTTGCTAAAATAAGCATTTTCAAGCATTTTAGTTTCGTTGAAATCGTTCAAAAACGCAATTAATAAAAACGATAATAAAAATTCGTCGTTTTTGCTGTTTTACGCGTTAAAACGCAGATTAAGCTCAAAACGTGCTGTTTTGCTAAAATAAGCATTTTCAAGCATTTTAGAGTTGAAATCGTTCAAATAGAAGCAATATTAATAAAAACGAATAATAAAATTTCGTCGTTTTATGCTGTTTTAGCGTTAAAAACCAGATAAAGCTCAAAACGTGCTGTTTTGCTAAAATAAGCATTTTCAAGCATTTAAGATCGTTAAATCGTTCAAATAGAAGCAATATTAATAAAAACGAATAATAAAAATTCGTCGTTTAGTCTGTTTTACGCGTTAAAACGCGATTAAAACTCAAAACGTGCTGTTTTGCTAAAATAAGCATTTTCAAGCATTTTAGATCGTTGAAATCGTTCAAATAGAAGCAATATTAATAAAAACGAATAATAAAAATTCGTCGTTTTTATGCTGTTTTACGCGTTAAAACGCAGATTAAAGCTCAAAACGTGCTGTTTTGCTAAAATAAGCATTTTCAAGCATTTTAGATCGTTGAAATCGTTCAAATAGAGCAATATTAATAAAACGAATAATAAAAATTCGTCGTTTTTAGCTGTTTTACGCGTTAAAACGCAGATTAAAGCTCAAAACGTGCTGTTTGCTAAAATAAGCATTTTCAAGCATTTTAGATCGTTGAAATCGTTCAAATAGAAACAATAATAAAAACGAATAATAAAAATTTCGTCGTTTTACGCTGTTTTACGCGTTAAAAAACGCTGATTAAAGCTCAAAACTGCTGTTTTGCTAAAAATAAGCATTTTCAAGCATTTTAGATCGTTGAATCGTTCAAATAGACGCAATATTAAAAAACGAATAATAAAAATTTCGTCGTTTTTATGCTGTTTTACGCGTTAAAACTCGATTAAAGCTCAAAACGTGCTGTTTTGCTAAAATAACATTTTCAAGCATTTTAGATCGTTGAAATCGTTCAAATAGAGCAATATTAATAAAAACGAATAATAAAAATTCGTCGTTTTATGCTGTTTTACGCGTTAAAACGCAGATTAAAGCTCAAAACGTGCTGTTTTTGCTAAAATAAGCATTTTCAAGCATTTTAGATCGTTGAAATCGTTCAAATAGAAGCAATATTAATAAAAACGATATAAAAAATTCGTCGTTTTTATGCTTTTACGCGTTAAAACCAGATTAAAGCTCAAAACGTGCTGTTTTTGCTAAAATAAGCATTTTCAAGCATTTTTAGATCGTTGAAATCGTTCAAATAGACGCAATATTAATAAAAACGAATAATAAAATTCGTCGTTTTATGCTGTTTACGCGTTAAAACGCGATTAAAGCTCAAAACGTGCTGTTTGCTGCTAAAATAAGCATTTTCAAGCATTTTAGATCGTTGAAATCGTTCAAATAGACGCAATATTAATAAAAACGAATAATAAAAATTCGTCGTTTTTGCTGTTTTACGCGTTAAAACGCAGATTAAAGCTCAAAACGTGCTGTTTTGCTAAAATAAGCATTTTCAAGCATTTTAGATGTTGAAATCGTTCAAATAGAAGCAATATTAATAAAACAATAATAAAAATTCGTCGTTTTATGTCTGTTTTACGCGTTAAAACGCAGATTAAAACTCAAAACGTGCTGTTTTGCTAAAATAAGCATTTTCAAGCATTTTAGATCGTTGAAATCGTTCAAATAGACGCAATATTAATAAAACGAATAATAAAAATTTCGTCGTTTTTATGCTGTTTTACGCGTTAAAACGCAGAATAAAGCTCAAAACGTGCTGTTTTGCTAAAATAAGCATTTTCAAGCATTTTAGATCGTTGAAATCGTTCAAATAGAGCAATATAATAAAAACAATAATAAAAATTTCGTCGTTTTTAGCTGTTTTACGCGTTAAAACGTCAGATTAAAGCTCAAAACGTGCTGTTTTGCTAAAATAAGCATTTTCAAGCATTTTAGATCGTTGAAATCGTTCAAATAGAGCAATATTAATAAAAACGAATAATAAAAATTCGTCGTTTTATGCTGTTTTACGCGTTAAAAGCGATTAAAGCTCAAAACGTGCTTTTGCTAAAATAAGCATTTCAAGCATTTTAGATCGTTGAAATCGTTCAAATAGACGCAATATTAATAAAAACGAATAATAAAAATTCGTCGTTTTATGCTGTTTTACGCGTTAAAACGCAGATTAAAGCTCAAAACGTGCTGTTTTGCTAAAATAAGCATTTTCAAGCATTTTTAGATCGTTGAAATCGTTCAAATAGAAGCAATATATAAAAACGAATAATAAAAATTTCGTCGTTTTTATGCTGTTTTACGCGTTAAAACGCAGATTAAAAGCTCAAAACGTGCTGTTTTGCTAAAATAAGCATTTTCAAAGCATTTTAGATCGTTGAAATCGTTAAATAGAAGCAATATTAATAAAACGAATAATAAAAATTTCGTCGTTTTTATGCTGTTTTACGCGTTAAACTGCTATTAAAGCTCAAAACGTGCTGTTTTGCTAAAATAAGCATTTTCAAGCATTTTAGATCGTTGAAATCGTTCAAATAGACGCAATATTAATAAAAACGAATAATAAAAAATTCGTCGTTTTATGCTGTTTTTACGCGTTAAAACGCAGATTAAAGCTCAAAACGTGCTGTTTTGATAAAATAAGCATTTTCAAGCATTTTAGATCGTTGAAATCGTTCAAATAGAAGCAATATTAATAAAAACGAATAATAAAAATTTCGTCGTTTTTATGCTTTTTTACGCTTTAAAAACGCTGATTAAAGCTCAAAACGTGCTGTTTTCCCAAAAAATAAGCATTTTCAATTTTTAGATCGTTAAAAATCGTTTTAAATAAACAATATTAAAAAAAACGAATAAAAAAAAAATTCGTCTTTTTTATGCTGTTTTACGCTTTAAAAACGCAGTTTAAAACCAAAACGTGCTGTTTTGCTAAAATAAGCATTTTAAGCTTTTTAGATCGTTGAAACCCTTTCCCAAATGGGCCGCAATATTAATAAAACGAATAAAAAAAATTTCGTCTTTTTTTATGCTTTTTTCGGGGGTTAAAACGGGGGTTTAAAGCTCAAAACGTGCTTTTTTTTGCTAAAATAATCTTTTTTCAAGCTTTTTTTAGATCGTTGAAATCTTTCCCAAATAGAAGCAATATTAATAAAAACGAATAATAAAAAAAAATTTGTCGTTTTTATGCTGTTTTACCGTTAAAACTCAGAAAAAAAGCTAAAAACGTCTTTTTTTTTTGCACAAAAAAAAGCATTTTCAAGCATTTTAGACCCCGTTGAAATCTTTTAAAATAAAACAATATTAATAAAAACGAATAAAAAAAAATTCGTCTTTTTTTTATGCTTTTTTACGGGGTTAAAACGCAGTTTAAAATTTCAAAACGTGCTTTTTTTGCTAAAAAAAAGCTTTTTTCAAGCTTTTTTAGATCGTTGAAATCGTTAAAAAGGGCCAAAAATTTAAAAACGAATAAAAAAAATTTCGAAAAGTTTTTATGCTGTTTTAGGTTAAAAACCCAGAAAAAAAGCTAAAAACGTGCTTTTTTTTGCTAAAAAAAAACTTTTAAAAAGCTTTTTTTAATCGTTGAAATCGTTCAAATTGAAGCAATATTAATAAAAACGAATAAAAAAAAATTCGTCGTTTTTTTGCTGTTTTACGCGTTAAAACGCAGTTTAAAAACTCAAAACGTGTTTTTGCTAAAAAAAAACATTTTCAAGCTTTTTTGGTCGTTGAAATCATTCAAATAGACGCAATATTAAAAAAAAACGAATAAAAAAATTCGTCTTTTTTTTATGCTGTTTTATGCTTCCGCAGATTAAAGCTCAAAACGTGCTGTTTTGCTAAAATAAAGCTTTTTAAAGCATTTTAAAATCGTGGAAATCACGTTCAAATAAAAACAATATTAAAAAAAAACGAATAAAAAAAAATTCGTCTTTTTTATGCTTTTTTTACGCGTTTAAAAACGCAATTAAAGCTCAAAACTTCTTTTTGCTAAAAAAAAGCATATTCAAGCTTTTTTAGATCGTTGAAATCGTTAAAAATAAAAACAATATTAATAAAAACGAATAATAAAAATTCGTCTTTTTTTAATGCTTTTTTTACGCGTTAAAACGCGGGTTAAAACTAAAAAACGTGCTGTTTTGCTAAAAAAAAGCATTTTCAAGCATTTTAGATCGTTGAAATCGCCCAAATAGACGCAATATTAAAAAAAACGAATAAAAAAAACGGGTCACTTTTTTTATCCCTGTTTTTACGGGGTTAAAACGCAGTTTAAAAAGCTCAAAACGTGCTTTTTTTGCTAAAAATAATCTTTTTCAAGCTTTTTTAGATCTTGAAATCTTTTCAAATAGAAGCAATATTAATAAAAACGAATAAAAAAAAAATTTCTCTTTTTTTATGCTGTTTTACGCGTTAAAACGCAGTTTAAAAGCTCAAAACGTGCTGTTTTTGCTAAAAAAAAGCATTTTAAAAAGCATTTTAGATCGTTGAAATCTTTCCCAAATAGAAAATATTAATAAAAACGAATAATAAAAATTCGTCTTTTTTATGCTTTTTTTACGCTTTAAAAACGCAGTTTAAAAAGCTCAAAACGTGCTTTTTTTGCTAAAAAAAAACATTTTCAAGCTTTTTTAGATCGTTAAAAGGGGGTTTAAAATAGAAAAAATTTATTAATAAAACGAATAAAAAAAAAATTTCGTCGTTTTTATGCTTTTTTTACGCTTTAAAAACGCAGATTAAACCTCAAAACGTGCTTTTTTTTGCTAAAATGGCATTTTCAAGCTTTTTTAGATCTTTGGGAAATGTTCAAATAGCCCGCAATATTAATAAAAACGAATAATAAAAATTTCGTCGTTTTTATGCTGTTTTACGCGTTAAACGCAGAATAAAAACGTGCTGTTTGCTAAAATAAGCATTTTCAAGCATTTTAGATCGTTGAAATCGTTCAAAATGAAGCAATATTAATAAAAACGAATAATAAAAATTCGTCGTTTTATGCTGTTTTACGCTTGGTATTTCACCAGATTAAAGCTCAAAAAGGGCTGTTTGCTAAAATAAAGCATTTTCAAGCATTTTAGATCGTGGAAATCGTTCAAATAGACGCAATATTAATAAAAACGAATAATAAAAAAAAATTCGTCGTTTTATGCTGTTTTACGCGTTAAAACGCCAGATTAAAAGCTTTCAAAACGTGCTGTTTTGCTTTACAAAATAAGCATTTTCAAGCATTTAGATCGTTGAAATCGTTCAAATAGAAGCAATATTAATAAAAACGAATAATAAAAAATTCGTCGTTTTATGCTGTTTTACGCGTTAAAACGCAGATTAAAACTCAAAACGTGCTGTTTTGCTAAAATAAAGCATTTTCAAGCATTTTAGATCGTTGAAATCGTTCAAAATAGACGCAATATTAATAAAAACGAATAATAAAATTTCGTCTTTTTATGCTGTTTTACGCGTTAAAACGCAGATTAAAAGTCAAAACGTGCTGTTTTGCTAAAGTAAGCATTTTCAAGCATTTTTAGATCGTTGAAATGGTTCCAGAAATAGAAGCAATATTAATAAAAACGAATAATAAAAAAATTCGTCGTTTTTTATGCTGTTTTTACGCGTTAAAACGCAGATTAAAGCTCAACGTGCTGTTTTGCGCACAAATAAGCATTTTCAAGCATTTTAGATCGTTGAAATCACGTTCAAATATGAACGCAATAAAAATAAAAACGAATAATAAAAATTTCGTCGTTTTTATGCTGTTTTACGCGTTAAAACGCAGATAAAACTCCGGCGTGCTGTTTTGCTAAAATAAGCATTTTCAAGCATTTAGATCGTTGAAATCGTTCAAATAGACGCAATATTAATAAAAACGAATAAAAAGAAAAATTTCGTCGTTTTTTATGCTGTTTTTACGCGTTAAAACGCAGATTAAAGCTCAAAAACGTGCTGTTTTTTGCTTCAAAATAAGCATTTTCAAAACATTTTTAGATCGTTGAAATCGTTCAAATAAAACAATATTGTAATAAAAACGAATAATAAAAATTCGTCGTTTTATGCTGTTTTGCGCGTTAAAACGCAGATTAAAGCTCAAAACGTGCTGTTTTGCTAAAATAATCATTTTCAAGCATTTTAGATCGTTGGAAATCGTTCAAAATAAAGAGCAATAATAATAAAAACGAATAATAAAAACTTCGTCGTTTTATGCTGTTTTACGCGTTAAAACGCAGATTAAAGCTCAAAACGTGCTGTTTTTGCCAAAATAATCATTTTCAAGCATTTTAGATCGTTGAAATCGTTCAAATAGAAGCAATATTAATAAAAAACGATAAATAAAAATTTCGTCGTTTTATGCTGTTTCGCGTTAAAGCAGATTAAAACTCAAAACGTGCTGTTTTGCTTCAAAATAAGCATTTTCAAGCGCACATTTTAGATCGTTGAAATCGTTCAAATAGGCGCAATATTAATAAAAACGAATAATAAAAATTCGTCGTTTTTATGCTGTTTTACGCGT
This sequence comes from Dalotia coriaria, assembly GCF_025399875.1. Lineage (NCBI taxonomy): Eukaryota > Metazoa > Arthropoda > Insecta > Coleoptera > Staphylinidae > Dalotia > Dalotia coriaria. The sequence goes on along the minus strand of NW_027046491.1, from coordinate 596 downwards.
TAAAACGCAGATTAAAGCTCAAAACGTGTGCTGTTTTTGCTAAAATAAGCATTTTCAAACATTTTAGATCGTTGAAATCGTTCAAATAGACGCAATTAAAATAAAAACGAATAATAAAAATTTTGTCGTTTTTATGCTGTTTTGCACGCGTTAAAACGCAGAATAAAGCTCAAAACATTGCTGTTTTGCTAAAATAAGCATTTTCAAGCATTTTTAGATCGTTGAAATCGTTCAAATAGACGCGAAAGTATTATTAAAAACGAATAATAAAAATTCGTCGTTTTTTTATGCTGTTTTTTACGCGTTAAACGCAGATTAAAACTCAAAACGTGCTGTTTTGCTAAAATAAGCATTTTCAAGCATTTTAGATCGTTGAAATCGTTCAATAAACCCATGTTAATAAAAACGGAATAAAAAAAATTTCGTCGTTTTTTATGCTGTTTTGCGCGTTAAAACGCAGATTAAAACTCAAAACGTGCTGTTTTGCTAAAATAACAAAGCATTTTCAAGCATTTTAGATCGTTGAAATCGTTTAAATAGAGAAGCAGTAATAAAAACGAATAATAAAATTCGTCATTTTTATGCTGTTTTACGCG
>NW_027046490.1:0-24464 GCF_025399875.1 Dalotia coriaria | reverse complement strand
GGTTTTTAATCTGCGTTTTAACGCGTAAAACAGCATAAAACGACTTTTTTAATTATTCTTTTTTTTATTAATATTTCTTCTATTTAAACGATTTCAACGATCTAAAATGCTTGAAAATGCTTATTTTAGCAAAACAGCACGTTTTGAGCTTTAATCTGCTTTTTAACGCGTAAAAAAACAAAAAAAACGAGGGGAAATTTTTTTATTATTCTTTTTTTTTATTAATATTGGGGTCTATTTGAACGATTTCAACGATCAAAAAATGGAAAAGTTATTTTAGCAAAACAGCACGTTTTGAGTTTTTAATCTGCTTTTTAACGCGTAAAAAAACAAAAAAACGACAAATTTTTTTATTATTCTTTTTTTATTAATATTGCGTCTATTTGAACGATTTCAACGACCTAAAATGCTTGAAAATGATTTTTTTAGCAAAACAGCACGTTTTGAGCTTTAACCCTGCGTTTTAACGCCTAAAAAAAACATAAAAGGGCAAATTTTTATTATTCTTTTTTATTAATATTGCTTTATTTGAACGATTTCAACGATCAAAAATGCTTGAAAATCTTTTTTTTTAGCAAAACAGAAAGTTTTGAGTTTTAATCTCCCCGTTTTAACGCGTAAAAAAACTTTAAAAAACGACGAAATTTTTTATTATTCTTTTTTATTAATATTGCGTCTATTTGAACGATTTCAACGATCAAAAGAGCTTAAAAATGATTAAAAAAAACAGAAAGTTTGAGCTATAATCTGCGTTTTAACGCGTAAAAAAACAAAAAAACGACAAAATTTTTTATTATTCGTTTTTAATAATATTGCGTCTTTTTGGGAACGATTTAAAGGGGGATCAAAAAATGCTTGAATATGATTATTTTAGCAAAACGGCACGGGGAGTTTTTAATCTCTTTTTAACGCGTAAAACAGCAAAAAAACGACGAATTTTTATTATTCTTTTTTATTAATATTTCTTCTATTTAAACATTTCAACGACCCAAAAATGCTTGAAAATGCTTTTTTTTTTGGCAAAACAGCACGTTTTGAGTTTTAATCTGCGTTTTAACGCGTAAAACAGCATAAAACGACGAAATTTTTATTATTCGTTTTTTTTAAATTTGCGTCTATTTGAACGATTTCAACGATCTAAAATGCTTGAAAATGATTATTTTAGAAAAAAACAGCACTTTTTTGAGTTTTTAATCTGCCTTTTAAACGCGTAAAACAGCAAAAAAAACGACAAATTTTTTTTATTATTCGTTTTTATTAATATTGCGTCTATTTGAACGATTTCAACGTCAAAAAATGCTTAAAAAATGCTTATTTTAGCAAAACAGCACGTTTTAAAGGTTTTAATTGCGTTTTAACGCGTAAAAAAACAAAAAAACGACAAAATTTTTTTATTATTTGTTTTTATTAATATTGCGTCTATTTGAAGGGATTTCAACGATCTAAAATGCTTGAAAATGATTATTTTAGCAAAAACAGCACTTTTTGAGTTTTAATCTGCTTTTTAACGCGAAAACAGCATGAAAACATTTTTAAATTATTCGTTTTAAATTGCTTCTATTTGAACGATTTCAACGATCAAAAATGTTTGGGAAAATGCTTATTTTAAAAACAGCACTTTTTTGAGTTTTTAATCTGCTTTTTTAACGCGTAGAACAGCAAAAAACGACGAAATTTTTATTATTCGTTTTTTATTAATATTGCGTCTATTTAAAAACGTTTTCCCAACGATTTTAAAAATGCTTGAAAATGATTATTTTAGCAAAACAGCACTTTTTTGAGCTTTTAATCTGCGTTTTAACGCGTAAAACAGCATAAAACGAGGGAATTTTTTTTACTTTTAAAAATTTGCGTCTTTTGAACGTTTTCCCAACGATCTAAAATGCTTGAAAATGCTTATTTTAGCAAAACAGCACTTTTTGAAATCTGCTTTTTTAACGCGAAAAACAGCAAAAAAACGACGAAATTTTTATTATTCGTTTTTATTAATTTTGGGGTTTCTATTTGAACGATTTCAACGATCTAAAATGCTTAAAAAATGATTATTTTTGGAAAAACAGATTTTTTAAAAGTTTTTAATCTGCTTTTTAACGCGTAAAACAGCAAAAAAAACACGCTTTTTTTATTATTCTTTTTTTTATTAATATTGCTTCTATTTGAACTTTTAAAAACGATCAAAAAAATGCTTGAAAATGTTTTTATTTTAGCAAAACAGCACGTTTTGAGTTTTTAACCCTCCCGTTTTAACGCGTAAAACAGCATAAAAACGACAAAATTTTTTTTATTATTCGTTTTTATTATTATTGCGTCTATTTGAAAAATTTCCCAAGGGTCAAAATGCTTGAAAATGATTATTTTAGCAAAACAGCACGTTTTAAAGGCTTTTAATTTTGCTTTTTTAACGCGAAAAACAGCATAAAAAATGACAAATTTTTTTATTATTCTTTTTTTATTAATATTACTTCTATTTGAACGATTTCAACGATCTAAAATGCTTGAAAATGCTTTTTTTTGGCAAAACAGCACGTTTGAGTTTTAATCTGCGTTTTAACGTTAAAAAAATTTTTAAAACGACAAAATTTTTTTATTATTCGTTTTTATTAATTTTTGCGTCTATTTAAACGATTTAAACGTCAAAAAGTGCTTGAAAATGATTATTTTGGCAAAACCCCTTTTTGAGTTTTAATCTCTTTTAACGGGGAAACAGCAAAAAACGACGAAATTTTTATTATTCGTTTTTATTAATATTGCGTCTATTTGAACGATTTCAACGATCAAAAAATGCTTGAATATGTTTTTTTAGCAAAAAGCACTTTTTGAGCTTTAATCTGCTTTTTTAACGCGAAAAAACAGCTTAAAAAAGGGCGAAATTTTTTATTTTTTTTTTATTAATATTGCGTCTTTTGAACGTTTTCCCCAACGATCTAAAATTTTTGAAAATGATTATTTTAGCAAAACAGCACTTTTTGAGTTTTTAATCTGGGGTTTTAACGCGTAAAACAGCATAAAACGACAAAATTTTTTATTATTCTTTTTTTTATTAATATTGGGGTCTATTTGAACGATTTCAACGATCTAAAATGCTTGAAAATGATTATTTTACAAAACAGCCCCGTTTTGAGTTTTAATCTGCGTTTTAACGCCAAAAACAGCATAAAAACGACGAATTTTTATTTTCGTTTTTATTAATTTTTGCTTCTATTTGAACTTTTCCCAACGATCAAAAAATGCTTGAAAATGCTTATTTTAGCAAAAACACTTTTTGAGTTTTAATCTGCGTTTTAACGCGAAAAACAGCTTTAAAAAACGACAAAATTTTTTTATTATTCTTTTTTTATTAATATTGCGTCTATTTGAACGATTTCAACGATCAAAAAGAGCTTGAAAATGATTTTTTAGCAAAACAGCACGTTTTGGGGTTATAATCTGCGTTTTAAGGGAAAAAACAGCAAAAAAAGGGACAAAATTTTTTATTATTCTTTTTTTAATAATATTCCCGTCTATTTGAACGATTTCAACGATTAAAATGCTTGAATATGATTATTTTAGCAAAACGGCCTTTTTTGAGTTTTTAATCTGGGGTTTTAACGCGTAAAAAAACATAAAACGAAAATTTTTTTTATTATTCTTTTTTATTAATATTTCTTTTTTTAAAAACGATTTCAACGATCTAAAATGCTTGAAAAGGGTTATTTTAGAAAAAAGAACGTTTTGAGCTTTAATCTGCTTTTTAACGCGTAAAACAGCAAAAAAACGACAAAAATTTTTATTATTCTTTTTTTATTAAAAATTGCGTTTTATTTGAACGATTTCAACATCAAAAATGCTTGAAAATGATTTTTTTAGAAAAAACAGCACGTTTTGAGTTTTTAATCTGCGTTTTAACGCGTAAAACAGCAAAAAAAGGGACGAATTTTTATTATTCTTTTTTTATTAATATTGCGTCTATTTGAACGATTTCAACGATCTAAAATGTTTAAAAATTTTTTAGGAAAAAACAGCACTTTTTGGGAGTTTTTAATCTGCGTTTTAACGGGGTAAAAAACAAAAAAACACGGAAATTTTTTTATTATTTGTTTTTATTAATATTGGGGTCTATTTTGAACATTTAAAAGATCAAAAATGCTTGAAAATGATTATTTTAGAAAAACACCCGTTTTGAGTTTTTAATCCGTTTTAACGCGAAAACAGCAGGGGAAAACGACAAATTTTTTTATTATTCTTTTTTTATTAATTTTTGCTTCTATTTGAACGACAACGATCAAAAAGGGCTTAAAAAATGTTTTTATTTTAGAAAAACAGCACGTTTTAAAAGCTTTAATCTGCTTTTTTAACGCGTAGAAAAACAAAAAAAGGGAACAAAATTTTTTTATTATTTTTTTTATTAATATTGGGGTCTTTTTAAAACGATTTAAAACGATCTAAAATTTAAAAAATGATTTTTTTAGCAAAACAGCACGTTTTATTTTAATCTGCGTTTTAACGCGTAAAACAGCATAAAAACGAGGGAATTTTTTATTATTCTTTTTTATTAATATTGCGTCTTTGAACGATTTCAACGATTAAAATGCTTGAAAATGTTATTTTAGCAAAAAGGCCAAGTTTTGAGCTTTTAATCGGTTTTAACGCGTAAAACAGCATAAAAACGACAAATTTTTTTATTCGTTTTTTTTAAATATTGCGGTCTATTTGAACGATTTAAACGATCAAAAAATGCTTGAAAATGATTATTCACAAAAACAGCACGTTTTGAGTTTTAATCTGCGTTTTAACGCGAAAAACAGCAAAAAAAACGACGCTTTTTTTTATTATTCTTTTTTTATTAATATTGCTTCTAGGAACGATTTAAACGATCTAAAATGCTTGAAAATTTTTATTTTGGAAAAACAGCACGTTTTGAGCTTTTAATCCCCGTTTTAACGCGAAAAACAGCATAAAAGGGACGAAATTTTTATTATTCCTTTTTATTATTTTGCGTCTATTTGAACAATTTCAACGATCAAAATGTTTGGAAAATGATTTTTTTTGGCAAAACAGCACTTTTTGAGCTTTAATCTGCGTTTTAACGCGTAAAACAGCAAAAAAAAGGCAATTTTTTTATTATTCTTTTTTTTATTAATTTTTGTTTTTGGGAACGATTTCAACGATCTAAAATGCTTAAAATGCTTATTTTAGAAAAACAGCACTTTTTGAGCTTTAATCTGCGTTTTAAGCAAAAACATAAAAAACGCAATTTTTAAATTCTTTTTTTATTAATTGCTTCTATTTGAACGATTTCAACGATTAAAATGTTAAAAATGCTTATTTTAGCAAAACGCACGTTTTGAGCTTAATCTGCTTTTTCAAAACAGCATAAAACGACAAAATTTTTTATTATTCTTTTTTTATTAATATTGCGCTTTTGAACGATTTAAACGATCTTGCTTAAAAATGATTATTTTAGCAAACAGCATTTTTGAGTTTAATTGCGTTTTAACGCGTAAAACAGCATAAAACAACGAATTTTTTTTATTTTTTTTATTAATATTGCTTCTATTTGAACGATTTCAACGATAAAAAAAGCTTGAAAATTTATTTTGCAAAACAGCACTTTTTGGCTTTAATCTGCGTTTAACGCGTAAAACAGCATAAAACGACAAAATTTTTTTATTATTTTTTTTATTAATTTGCGTCATTTGCGTTTTCCCCAACGATCTAAAAGCAAAAATGATTTTTTTTGCAAAACGACTTTTTGGGTTTTAATTTGCTTTTTAACGCGAAAAAACAGCATAAAAACGACAATTTTTTTTATTATTCTTTTTTTATTAATATTGCTTCTATTTGAACGATTTCCATTAAAATGTTGAAAATGTTTAAATTTAAAGCAAAACACCCGTTTGACTTTAATCTGCGTTTTAACGCTAAACAGCATAAAACGACGAAATTTTTATTATTCGTTTTATTAATATTGCGTCTTTTTGAACGATTTAAAGATCAAAAAATGCAAAAAGGGTTTTTAAAAAAACGGTTTTTAGCAATTTTGCGTTTTAACGCGAAAAACAGCAAAAAAACGACGAATTTTTTTTTTTTTTTTTAAATTCTCATTTGAACGTTTAAACATCTAAAATGCTTAAAAATGCTTTTTTTTTGCAAAACAGCACTTTTTGAGTTTTTAATCTGCGTTTAACGCGTAAAACAGCAAAAACGACAAAATTTTTTTTATTTTTTTTTTAAAAGCGTCTATTTGAACGATTTCAACGATCTAAAATGTTGAAAATGATTATTTTAGCAAAACAGTACTTTTTGAGCTTTAATCTGCTTTTAAGGGTAAAACACAAAAAAACGAAAATTTTTTTATTATTCTTTTTTTTATTAATATTGCTTCTATTTGAACATTTCAACGATCTAAAATGCTTGAAAATGCTTATTTTAGCAAATCAGCATTTTTTGAGTATTTAATCTGCGTTTAACGGAAACAGCATAAAACGACGATATTTTTTATTTTTTATAAATCGTTTGACTTTAACAGTTTAACGTAAAAATGCTTAAATAGAGATTTTTTTTCAGTATTCAGATTTTAGCTCTTTAACCATTTCGCTGAAACAGCATAAAATGCTGAAATTTTATTATTGCTTATACATTTTACTTTAATCTGCGTTTCAACGGTAAAATGCATTAAAAGCTTTATTTTATGTATTGTTAATATTGGCTTTTAATCTGTTTAACGCGTAAAAGCTAAAAGATAAATTTTTATTATTCGTTTTTATTATTTTCTGTTTTAACGTTTAAACACATAAAACGCTTGAAATTTTTTATTTTCAAAACAGTTAATTTTGGCTTTAATTGGTTTTCGAAACAAAATTTGAAAATTTTATTTTACTTAATCAATTTTGAGTTTATTTGAACTTTCCTAAACACTAAAACGAAAATTATTTTACTTTTTTGCTTTTAACTGCGTTTTAACGATTAAACAGCTAAAAACGGTTAAATTTTTTATTATTCGTTTTGAAGTTTAATCTATTTGAACGTTCAACAGCATAAAACGATTTTTATTATTATTTTATTAAAACAGCTCTTTTTGAAGATTTAACGATCTTAAATGCGTGAAAAGCTTATTTTAGCAAATTATTATGAGCTTTAATTGCGTATTTAACGCGTCTAATGCAAAATCAGTTAAATTGTTTAAATATCTTATTTTAAAACACCTGTTGATGAGTCTTAATCTAGCGTTTTAACGCGTAATTTACAAAAACAGACGAAATTTTTATTATTCGTTTTTTATATTGCGTTATAACAGATTAACGATCTAAAATCTTGAAAATTGATTATTTTAGCAAAACAGCACGTTTTGAGTTTAATCTGCGTTTTAACGCTAAAACAGCATAGAAAGACGAATTTTTATTATTCGTTTTTATTAATATTGCGTCTATTTGAACGATTTCAACGATCTAAAAATGCTTGAAAATGCTTATTTTAGCAAAACAGCACGGTTTGAGCTTTTAATCTGCGTTTTAACGCGTAAAACAGCATAAAAACGACGAAATTTTTATTATTCGTTTTTTATTAATATTGCGTTTATTTGGAACGATTTCAACGACCCAAATTGCTTGAAAAATGATTATTTTAGCAAAAACAGCGTTTTGAGCTTCAATCTGCGTTTTGCAACGCGCGTGTTCGTCGAAATCTTAAACGTTTTGCCGTCACTAAACGACGCAAACATCCGCCGAAAACGTCATTTTGCCACGCCTTTGAGTTTCACCGCGCCAACGCAAAACGAACAGCCTTGCTGCCGGTTTTTATTGTACGCCCGCCTACCATCAACATCCGTCGCCAAAATGACATGCCCGTTCTTGAGTTTTAATCTGGCGTTTAACGCGTAAAACAGCATAAAAAACGACGAATTTTTGTATTATCTGTTTTTATTAATATTGCTTCTATTTGAACGATTTCAACGATCTAAAATGTTTGAAAATGCTTTACCGAAGCAAAGCACGTTTTGAGTTTTAATCTGCGTTTTAACGCGTAAAACAGCATAAAAAAACGACGAAATTTTTATTATTCGCTTTTTTATTACTATTATGTCTATTTGAACGATTTCCAACGATCTAAAAATGCGCTTGGAAAATGATTATTTTAGCAAAACAGCACGTTTTGAGTTTTTAATCTGCGTTTAACGCGTAAAACATAATAAAAACGACGAATTTTTATTATTCTGCTTTATTAATATTGCTTCTATTTGAACGATTTCAACGATCTAAAAATTTCAAAACAAGTTTTTATGTTAGCAAAACAGCAAGTTTTGAGCTTAATCTGTGTTTTAACGCGTAAAACAGCATAAAAACGACGAAATTTTTATTATTCATTTTTTATTAATATTGCGTCTATTTGAACGATTTCAACGATCTAAAATGCTTGAAAATGATTATTTTAGCAAAACAGCACGTTTTGAGCTTTAATCTGCGTTTTAACGCGTAAAACAAAAGCATAAAAAACGACGAATTTTTTATTATTCGTTTTTATTAATATTGCTTCTATTTGGAACGATTTCAACGATCTAAAAATGCTTGAAAATGCTGCCTTAGCAAACAGCAATGTTTTGAGCTTTAATCTGCGTTTTTAACGCGTAAACAGCATAAACACGACGAAATTTTTTATTATTCGTTTTTTATTAATATTGCGTCTATTTGAACGATTTCAACGATCTAAAATGCTTGAAAATGATTATTTTAGCAAAACAGCACGTTTTGAGCTTTAATCTGCGTTTTAACGCGTAAACAGCATAAATACGATGAATTTTTATTTGTCGTTTTTTATTAATATTGTTTATTTGAAACGATTTCTACGATCTAAAATGCTTGAAAACGTTTATTTTAAAGCAAAACAGCACGTTTTGAGCTTTAACTGCGTTTTAACGCGCGTAAAACAGCATAAAACGACGAAATCTCTTTTATTATCTGCTCTTTTTTGGCTTTCAATATTGCGTCTATTTGAACGATTTCAACGATCTAAAATGCTTGAAAATGATTATTTTAGCAAAACAGCACGTTTTGAGTTTTTAATCTGCGTTTTAACGCGTAAAACAGCACAAAAACGACGAAATTTTTATTATTCGTTTTTATTAATATTACGTCTATTTGAACGATTTCAACGATCTAAATGCTTGAAAATGATTATTTTAGCAAAAACAGCACGTTTTGAGCTTAATCTGCGTTTTAACGCGTAAAACAGCATAAAACGGCGAATTTTTTTATTATTGGTTTTTATTAATATTGCGTCTATTTGAACGATTAACCATTCAAAATGCTTGAAAATGGATTATTTTAGCAAAACAGCACGTTTTGAGTTTAATCTGCGTTTTGCGTAAACAGCATAAAACGACGAATTTTGCCATTCGTTTTTTTAATATTGCTTCTATTTGAACGATTTCAACGATCTAAAATGCTTTGAAAATGCTTATTTTAGCAAACAGCACGTTTGAGCTTTAATCTGCAGTTTTAACGCGTAAACAGCATAAAACGACGAAATGTTTATTATTCGTTTTATTAATATTATGTCTATTTAAACGATTTCAACGATCTAAAGTGCTTGAAAATGATTATTTTGTGCGGCAAAACAGCACGTTTTGAGCTTTAATCTGCGTTTTAACGCGTAAAACAGCATAAAACACGAAATTTTATTATTCGTTTTTATTAATATTGCGTCTATTTGAAACGATTTCAACGATCTAAATTACTTGAATATGATTATTTTAGCAAAACAGCACGTTTTGAGCTTTAATCTGCGTTTTAACGCGTAAAAACAGGCAAAACGACGAATTTTTATTATTCGTTTTTATTAATATTTCTTCTATTTGAACGATTTAACGATCTAAATGCTTGAAAAATGCTTATTTTAGCAAAACAGCACGCTTTGAGTTTTAATCTGCGTTTTAACGCGTAAAACAGCATAAAACGACGAAATTTTTATTATTCGTTTATTATTAATATTGCGTCTATTTGAACGATTTCAACGATCTAAAAATGCTTGAAAAATGATTATTTAGCAAAACAGCACCTTTTGAGTTTTTAATCTGCGTTTTAACGCGCAAACAGCATAAAAGCGACGAATTTTTATTATTCGTTTTTATTAATATTGCGTCTTATTTGAACGATTTCAACAATCTAAAATGCTTGAAAATGCTTATTATTGTGCTAAAACAGCACGTTTTGAGCTTCAATCTGCGTTTAACGCGTAAAATGTTACAAAACGACGAAATTTTTATTATTTGTTTTTATTAATATTGCGTCTATTTGGACGATTTCAACGATCTAAAATGCTTGAAAATGATTATTTTAGCAAAACAGCACGTTTTGAGCTTTAATCTGCGTTTTAACGCGTAAAACAGCATAAAACGACGAATTTTTATTATTCGTTTTATTATTAATATTGCTTCTATTTGAATCGATTTAACGATCTAAAATGCTTGAAAATGCTTTATTTTAAAGTAAAACAGCACGTTTTAGTTTTAATCTGCGTTTCAACGCGTAAAAACAGCATAAAACGACGAAATTTTTATTATTCGTTTTTATTAATATTAAGGCTCCATTTGAACGAGATTTCAACGATCTAAAATGCTTGAAAATGATTATTTTAGCAAAACAGCATCGTTTTGAGTTTAATCTGCGTTTTAACGCGTAAAACAGCATGCAAAAACGACGAATTTTTATTATTCGTTTTTATTAATATTGCTTCTATTTGAACGATTTCAACGGATCTAAAAATGCTTGAAAATGCTTTATGTTAGCAAAACAGCAAGTTTTGAGTTTTTAATCTGCGTTTTAACGCGTAAAAACAAAAGCATGTAAAACGACGAAATTCTTTTTATTATTCATTTTTATTAATATTGCGTCTATTTGAACGATTTCAACGATCTAAAAATGCTTGAAAATGATTATTTTAGCAAAACAGCACGTTTTGAGTCTTAATCTGCGTTTTCTTTAATGCGTAAACAGCATAAAAACGACGAATTTTTATTATTCGTTTTTACAATATTGCTTCTATTTGAACGATTTCCCAAACGATCTAAAAATGCTTGAAAAATGCTTATTTTAGCAAAACAGCACGTTTTGTTTTAATCTGCGTTTTAACGCGTAAAACAGCATAAACACGACGAAATTTTTATTATTCGTTTTTTATTAATATTGCGTCTATTTGAAACGATTTCAACGATCTAAAATGCTTGAAAATGATTGTTTCAGCAAAAACAGCACGTTTTGAGCTTTAATCTGCGTTTTAACGCGTAAAACAGCATAAATACGACGAATTTTTTATTTGTCGTTTTTATTAGCCATTGCTTCTATTTGAACGATTTCCCTACGATCTAAAAATGCTTTGAAAAACGCTTATTTTAGCAAAACAGCACGTTTTGAGCTTTTAATCTGCGTTTTAACGCTAAAACAGCATAAAACGACGAAATTTTTATTATTCGTTTTTATTAATATTGCGTCTATTTGAAACGATTTCAACGATCTAAAAATGCTTGAAATGATTATTTTGTTAAAACAGCATCGCTTTGAGCTTTAATCTGCGTTTTAACGGCAGTAAACAGCATAAAAAACGACGAAATTCTTTTTTATTATTCGTTTTTATTAATATTACGTCTATTTGAACGATTTCAACGATCTAAAATGCTTGAAAAGATTATTTTGTGCAAAAACAGCACGTTTTGAGTTTTAATCTGCGTTTTAACGCGTAAAACAGCATAAAAACGGCGAATTTTATTATTGGTTTTTGCCAATATTGCGTCTACGGAAAACGATTTCAAATCGATCTAAAATGTAAGCCGAAAATGATTATTTTAGCAAAACAGCACGTTTTGAGCTTTAATCTGCGTTTTAACGCGTAAAACAGCATAAAAAAACGACGAATTTTTATTATTCGTTTTTTTTTTAATATTGCTTCTATTTGAACGATTTCAACGATCTAAAATGCTTGAAAATGTTTATTTTAGCAAAACAGCACGTTTTGAGCTTTAATTCGCGTTTTAACGCGTAAAACAGCATAAAAAACGACGAAATGTTTATTATTCGTTTTTATTAATATTGCGTCTATTTAAACGATTTCAACGATCTAAAAGTGCTTGAAAATGATTTCTTTGACGTGAAGCAAAACAGCACGTTTTGAGCTTTAATCTGCGTTTTAACGCGTAAAAACAGCATAAAAAAAACGACGTAGAAATTTTTATTACCTGTTTTTATTAATATTGCGTCTATTTGAACGATTTCAACGATCTAAATTACTGAATATGATTATTTTAGCAAAACAACACGTTTTGAGTTTAAATCTGCGTTTTAACGCGTAAAACAGCATAAAAACGACGAAATTTTTATTATTCGTTTTTATTAATATTGCGTCTATTTGAACGATTTCAACGATCTAAACTGCTTTGAAAATGATTATTTTAGCAAAACAGCACGTTTTGAGTTTTAATCTGCGTTTTAACGCGTAAAACAGCATAAAAACGACGAATTTTTATTATTCGTTTTATTAATATTGCTTCTATTTTGAACGATTTCAACGATCTAAAATGCTTGAACATGCTTTATTTTAAGCAAAACAGCACGTTTTGAGCTTTAATCTGCGTTTTAACGCGTAAAACAGCATAAATACGACGAAATTTTTATTATTCGTTTTTATTAATATTGCGTCTATTTGAACGATTTCAACGATCTAAAATGCTTGAAAATGATTATTTTAGCAAAAACAGCACGTTTTGAGTTTAATCTGCGTTTTAACGCTAAAACAGCATAAAAACGACGAATTTTATATTATTCGTTTTATTAATATTGCTTCTATTTGAACGATTTCAACGATCTAAAATGCTTGAAAATGCTATTTTAGCTAAAACGGCACGTTTTGGCTTTTAATCTGCGTTTTAACGCGTAAACAGCATAAAAACGACGAATTTTTATTTGTCGTTTTTATTAAATTGCTTCCATTTGAACGATTCAAACGATCTAAAATGCTTGAAAATGCTTATTTTAGCAAAACAGCACGTTTTGAGCTTTAATCTGCGTTTTAACGCGTAAAACAGCATTAAAAACGACGAAATTTTTATTATTCGTTTTATTAATATTGCGTCTATTTGAACGTATTTCAACGATCTAAAAATGCTTTGAAAATATTATATTCTAAAGCAAAACAGAGTTTTGAGCTTTAATCTGCGTTTTAACGCGTAAAACAGCATAAAAAACGACGAATTTTTTATTATTCGTTTTTATTAATATTGCTTCTATTTGAACGATTTCAACGATCTAAAATGCTTGAAGATGCTTATTTTAGCAAAACAGCACGTTTTGAGCTTTAATCTGCGTTTTAACGCGTAAAACAGCATAAAAACGACGAAATTTTTATTATTCGTTTTTATTAATATTGCGTCTATTTGAACGATTTCAACGATCTAAAATGCTTGAAAAATGATTATTTTAGAAAAACAGCACGTTTTGAGTTTTAATCTGCGTTTTAACGCGAAAAACAGCAAAAAAACGAATTTTTAAAATTCGTTTTTATTAATATTTTCTATTTGAACGATTTCAAAGATCAAAATGTTGAAAATGCTTATTTTAGAAAAAAACCAAATTTTGAGTTTTAATCTGGTTTTAACGCGTAAAACAGCATGACAAAATTTTTTTTATTATTCGTTTTTTTTTAAAATTTGGCGAACGATTTCAACGACAAAAATGTTGAAATGATTATTTTAGCAAAACACCGTTTTAATTTTAATCTGCGTTTAACGCGAAAAACAGCATAAAACGACAAATTTTTAATTCGTTTTTATTAATATTGCTTCTATTTGAACGATTTCAACGATCAAAAAATGTTGAAAATGCTTATTTTAGCAAAAAAGTTTTGAGTTTAATCTGCGTTTTAACGCGAAAACAGCATAAAACGCGAATTTTAATTTTTTTTATTAAATTGCGTCTATTTGAACGATTTCAAAATCTAAAAATTTGAAAAGCATTTTTTGAAAAAATTTTGGTTTAACGCTTTTTAACGAAAAACAGATAAAAAAATTTTTTTTTTTTTTTTAATTTGGGCCCATTTAACGATTTAAACTAAAATGTTTAAAAATGAAAATTTTAGCAAAACCCCGTTTTATTTTTAACCAAGCGTAAAACAGATAAAAAACGTTTTTTATTATTCGTTTTTTTAAAGATTTAACATTTAAGTCAAAAAATTTGAAAGCTTTTTTTTTAAAAACCGTTTTAAAAACGTTTTAACCGAAAAAAAAAAAAGGGGTTTTTTTTTTTTCGTTTTTTTAAATTCGTCTATTTGAAGTTTTTTAACACAAAAGCTTAAAATATTATTTTAGCAAAACAACGGATTTTTAATTCGTTTTAAAAAAAGAAAAAAAAAGACGTTTTTTAGTCTTTTTTTTTTGCTTATTTAAGACAAGGGTTTAAAAATGTTAAAAGCTAAGCAAAAAAGACTTTTATTTAATCGGTTTTTAAAAAAACGCATAAAAAGCAAAATTTTTTAATTTTTTTTAAAAATTTTTTTCATTTAAACGACAAGAAAAAAAGCGAAAAGTTACAGCAAAAACACGTTTTTTTAAATTGCGTTTAAAAAAAAGAAAAAAAAGACAAAATTTTTAATTTTTTTTAAATTGCTTATTTAACAACAACGAAAAAAAAGCTTAAAAGCTTTTTTCAAAACAGCAAGATTTTTTTAATCCGTTTTAATTAAAAAGCATTAAAACGAAAATTTTTAATTTTTTTAAAATTATTCGCAGAACGTTTAACTTAAAAATTTTTTTAAAAGCAGCAAAAAACACGTTTTAATCCCTTTTTTAAAAAAAGAAAAAAAAGACAATTTTTTAACTTTTTTTAAAATTTTGCTTTAAACGATTTAAGTTAAATGCTTAAAATTTTTTTAAGCAAAACAGATTTTATTTAACCCTTTTTTAAGCGAAAACGCATAAAACGACAATTTTTTATTTGCTTTTTTAAACGTTATTTAACGTTTAACGCTAAAAGCAAAAAAAAATTTTTTTTAAAAACCGTTTTATTTTAATTGCTTTTAAGGGTAAAACGCAAAAAACCGGAATTTTTTATTTTTTTTTTAAATTTGCCCTTTAACGTTTAACGCAAAAAAAGCTGAAAAGCTTTTTTTTAGTTTTTTGGGTTTTAAGCTTTTCCGTAAAACGATAAAACGACAAATTTTTAATTCTTTTTAAAACGCATTTGAAGTTTAACGTTAAAAAAGCTTAAAATGTTTTTAAAAAAGACGTTTTATTTTCGGTTTTTAAGCTAAAAACATAAAAACGACTTTTTTTTTAAATTTTTTTAAAAAAACCCTTTAAAACTTTAACGCAAAAGCTTAAAATTTTTTTTTTTTGCAAAAAACGTTTATTTAATTGCTTTTTAACGGTCACATAAAAAGCTTTTATTTGTTTTTTAAAATTTTGCTTTTTTGCGATTTAACGTTAAAAGCTTAAAAAGTTTTTTAAAAAACGGTTTTTATTAATTCGTTTTAAAAAAACGAAAAAACGACAAATTTTTAATCTTTTTTAAAACGTTTTTTTAAACGGTTTAACGTTTTTGGAAAAGAATTTAAAAAAGCCGTTTTATTAAAGCGTTTAAGAAAACACTAAAAGGAAAAATTTTTTATTTTGAAAAATTTTGTTTTAGGTTTAACGCTAAAAGCTTAAAAAGCATTTTAAAAACCCGTTTTATTTAATTGCGTTTTAACGGTAAAACACTAAAACGAAAATTTTTATTTCAAATTTGGGTTTATTTGCGTTTAACGCTAAAAGCTTAAAAATATTTTTTTAAAAAACGGTTTTTAGTTTTAAATTGTTTTTTTAACGAAAAAGAAAAAAAAAAGCAAATTTTTAACTTTTTTTATTAATTTGGTTTTTAACGTTTAACGTTTTGGAAATATTTTTTAAAAAAACCGTTATTTAACGATTTAACGCAAAAAAGCTAAAAAAAAATTTTTTTAACGTTTTTTTTTAAATTTTTCTTTTTTAACGTTTAACTTTTAAAAAAGGAAAAATTTATTTTGAAAAACTTTTGGCTTTTTTTCCCGTTTTAAGGGGAAAAAGCTTAAAGAAAATTTTAAAAATTTCCGTTTTTTTTTTAATTGCTTTTAAAACGTTTAAAACGTTTAAAAAGCGAAAAAATTTTTTTTTAAAAACCCTTTTTGGTTTTAACCTTTTTAAGCAAAAAGCAAAAAACGAAAAATTTTTAATTCGTTTTTTTAAACGCTTTTAAAACGAAAATAAAAATTTTTAAAATGCTTATTTTAAAAAACGATTTTTTTTTTAATTGCTTTAACCGTAAAAGCAAAAAACGACGTTTTTTTAAATTCGTTTTATTAAAGCGTTTTTTAACTTTTTTAAAACGCCCAAAAATTGTTTTAAAATTTTTTTTTTGCAAAAACCCCTTTTGAAAACGCTTTTTGCAAAAAAAGCAAAAAAACACTTTTTTGGAATTTCTTTTAAATTGTTTTTTTTAAAACGATTTAACGATAAAACCCCAAAATTTTTTTGAAAAACAGCAGGAGTTAACTTGTTTTAACGCGTAAAACAGCATAAAAACAAAAAAAATTTTTTAATTTTTCGTTTTTATTAATATTGCTCTATTTGAACGATTTAAACGATCTAAAATGTTTGTAAAATGCTTGAAAATGCTTATTTCAAAACAGCACGTTTTGAGTCAATCTGTGTTTAACGCAAAACAGCATAAAAACGACGAAATTTTTATTATTATCCGTTTTTATTAATATTGCGTCTATTTTGAACGATTTCAACGATCTAAAAATGCTTGAAAAATGATTACCGAAGCAAAACAGCACGCGTTTTGACCTTTAATCTGCGTTTTAACGCGTAAAACAGCATAAAAACGACGAATTTTTTATTATTCGTTTTATTAATATTGCTTCGATTTGAACGATTTCACGATCTAAAATGCTTTATAATGGCTATTTTGCAGCACGTTTTGAGCTTTAATTCAGTTTTAACGCGTAAAACAGCAAAAACCACAAAATTCTTTTATTATTCATTTTTACAATATTGCGTTCATCAAACCGATTTCAAACCGACCAAAATGCTTGAAAATGATTATTTTAAAGCAAACAGCACGTTTCGAGCGCGAATCTGCGTTTTAACGCGTCGGAAAGCATAAAAAACGACGAATTTTTTATTATTCGCTTTGGCCAATATTGTTTGCTGAAACGACTCAACGATCTAAACGCTTTCGGAAAAATGATTATTTTAGCAAAACAGCACGTTTTGAGCTTTAATCTGCGTTTTAACGTGTAAAACAGCGTAAAACCTGACGAATTTTTGTATTATCTGTTTTTATTACGCATGTCTCAATAAACGATCGATCTAAAATGCTTGAAAATGCTTATTTTAGCAAAACAGCACGTTTTGAAAGCTTTAATCTGCGTTTTAACGCGCGTAAAACAGCAAGTAAAACCACTTTAAAATTTTATTATTCGCTATTTAATATTGCGTCTATTTGAACGACGCAACCATCAAACACGGAAAATTATTATTTGCCGGTCGGGTTTTGATTAAATCTGCGTTTTAACGCGTAAACAGCATAAACCACCGAAATTTTTATTGTCGTTTTTAGCTGACATTGCTTCTATTTGAACGATTTCTACGATCGCTTGTTTATTTTGTATAAAACAGCATCGTTTTGAGCTTTAATCTGTACTTCAACGCGAAACAGCATAAAACGACGAAATTCTTTTATTATCTATTTTTATTGTCGACATTGCGTCTATTTGAACCCATCTCAACGATCTAAAATGCTGAAATGACGGTTTTAGCAAACAACGCTTTGTTTCGAACTCCGCGCATTAACGCGTAAACAGTACAAAACGACGAATTTTGCCATTCGCCTACGCTTAATATTGTTTTATTTGAAATCCATTTCAACGATCTAAAATGCCTTAAAACGCTTTATTTTACGCAAAAACAGCACGTTTTGAGCTTTAAATCGCGCCTTAAACGCAAACGCACAAAACCAATTTAAAATTTTTTACCGCCTTTTGCCGGTCATTGCGTCTTCACGAACGATTTCAACGATTCAGCGTTTAAAACATTTTGCCGTTACCGCTTGAGCTTTAATCTGCGTTTTAACGCAAAAGAGTACAAACCATCGAATTTTTTATTATTCGTTTTTTATTAATATTTCTTCGCCTGAACCGATTTCAACGAACGATCTGCGCCGGCGTAACAAGCGACGAAAGCAAAACAGCATCGCTTTTGAGCTTTAATCTGCGTTTTAACGCGTAAAACAGCACAAAAACCACTAAAACTTTACGGTTCGCTTTACGAATACGTGCCCACGAACGACCAAACGACCATAACGCCGGTAAAATGATTATTTTAGCAAAACAGCACGTTTTTGAGCTTTAATCTGCGTTTAACGCGTAAAAACAGCATAAAACCACTTGAATTTTTATTATCTGCTTTTATTAATACGCTTCATTTGAACGATTTCCAACGATCTAAAGTACCGCCGGAAAATGCTTATTTGCGCAAAACAGCACGTTTTGTTTTAACGTTTTAACGCGTAAAACAGCAAAAACACGAAATTTCTTTACCGGCCTTTTATTAATATTGCGTCTTATTTTAACTTACTTCCAACGATCTAAAATGTGCTTGAAAAATGATTATTTTGTGCGCGGTTAATGCTCGAGCCACCGCGCCGAACGCGTTACGCTAAATCTTTTGCCGTCTGCTTTTGTCAATATTGTTTCATTTGAACGATTTCAACGATCTAAAATGCCGAAAATGCTTATTTTCGCAAAACAGCGCACGTTTTGAGCTTTTTAATCTGCGCCGGTTCAAACAGCATGTAAAACCTACCGTACCTTTTATTATTCGTTTTACGAATACGCGTGCCCACTTTGAACGATTTCAACAATCTAAAATGCTGAAAATGATTATTTTAGTGTTCATACATTTTGTTTCGCACCCGCGTTTTAGCGTAAAACAGCATAAAAACGACGAATTTTTATTATCGCTTTTGCCAATATTGCTTCTATTTTGCCCGATTTCAACGATCTAAAATGCTGGTACTGCTTATTTTGTGCAAAACAGCATCGTTTGAGCTTTAATCTGCGTTTTAACGCGTAAAAACAGCATAAAACGACGAAATTCTTATACCGTTTCTACAATATTGCGCCATCGAACTGATTAAACGACCAAATGCTGAAAATATCTTTACGCAAACAGCACGTTTTGAGCTTTTAATCTGCGTTTTAACGCGTAAAACAGCATAAAACGACCGAATTTTTATTATCGCTTTACTAATATTTCTTCTATTTCCAACGATTCTCAACGATCTAAAATGCTTGAAAATGATTATTTTACGCACGTTTCGGTTTAATCTCTGCGTTTAACGCAAAAACAGCATGGGGCAGACGAATTTCTTTATTGCCCGTTTTATTATTGCGTCTATTTGAACGATTTCAACGATCTAAAATGCTTGAAAATGCTTATTTTGCAAAGCAGCGTTTTGTTGAGCTTTAATCTGCGCTCAACGCGCAACAGCACAAAAACCACGAAATTTTATTATTCGTTTTATTAATATTGCGTCTATTTGAACGACGAATCGACTCAAAACGCTTTGAAAATTGATTACGCAGCGTACCAGCGCAATGTTTTGAGTTTTAATCGCGTTTTAACCGCAAAACAGCATAAACGATGAATTTTGCTATCGTTTTGCTGGCGATGTTTTATTTGAACGACGCAACCATCTCAAAATGCCCAGCGCATTTTAAAGCGCAAAAACATATCACCGTTTTGAGCTTTAATTCGCGTACGCAGCAGCACAAAACACGAAAGTTTATTCTCATACTTTTATAATATTGCGTCTGGTTTGAATGATTTCTAAAACGATTCAAAATGCCGAAAGATTATTTTAAAAACAGCACGTTTCGGAGTTTTAATTCGTGCTTAAACGCAAAAGCATAAATGCTTTACGAATTTTTGCTATTCTGTTTATTGCTACTCTACTGTTCCATTTCAACCGACGCAAAACGGGAAACGCGAAACAGCAACTTTTGAGTTTAATCGCGTTTAACGCGAAAACAGCATAAAACCACGAAATTTTACGGCCTCGCCTTTTATTAATGGCTGCGCTCCATTTTAAACGCAGGATTTCAAACGCATCTAAAATGCTTGAAATGATTATTTAAGCAAACAGCATCACGTTTTGAGCTTTAATCGGTACTTTAACGCGCAAACAGCATGTAAAACCATCAATTTTATTATTCGCTTACGCCATTATTTCGTTTACCAACGATTTTCAAACGCATCTGCAAAATGCTGAAAATGCTGGTTTTAGCAAAACAGCAATGTTTTGAGCACCGCGTTTTAAATCATGCAAAACAGCATAAACACTAATTTCCGTACCCCGGCTGTCGTTTTTGCTTTCAATATTGCGTCTATTTGAACGATTTCAACGATCTAAAATGCTTCGCGAAAACATTATTTTTAAAGCAAAACAGCACGCTTGAGCTTTTAATCTGCGTTTTAACGCGCAAAACAGCATAAAATACTTACTACCTTTATATGTCGCCTTTTGGTTACTGCCGTTTTACGGAAATCCATTTCACATCTCAAAATGCTTTCGAAAAATGCTTGGTTTTAAACAGCATCGTTTTTGAGCTTTTAATCTGCGTTTAACGCGTAAAACAGCATAAAAAAACGACGAAATTTTTATTATTCGTTTTTATTAATATTTCTTCTATTTGAACGATTTCAACGATCTAAAATGCTTGAAAATGATTATTTTGAAGCAAAAACAGCGTTTTGAGCTGTAATTCGCGTTTTAACGCGTAAAACAGCATAAAACGACGAATTTTTTATTATTCGTTTTGCCAATATTGTTTCATCGGAAATCATGCGATTTCAACGTGATCTAAAAATGCTTTGTACCGGATTATTTTAAAGCAAACAGCACGTTTTGAGTTTTAATCTGCGTTTTAACGCGTAAAACAGCATAAAAAACGGCGAATTTTTATTATTGGTTTTTATTAATATTGCGTCTATTTGAACGATTTCAACGATCTCAAAAATGCTTGAAATGATTATTTTGTGCTAAAACAGCACGTTTTGAGCTTTAATCTGCGTTTTAACGCGTAAAACAGCATAAAAACTAATGAATTTTATTATTCGTTTTTTTAATATTGCTTCTATTTGAACGATTTCAACGATCTAAAATGCTTGCCGCCTATTTTGTGCAAAACAGCACGTTTTTGAGCTTTAATCTGCGTTTCAACGCGTAAATGTTATACAAAAACGACGAAATTTTTGCCATTCGTTTTAAGTGCGAATATTGCGTCTATTTAAACGATTTCAACGATCTAAAGCGCTTGAAAATTATTTGCCGTTAATGTTTTGAGCTTTAATTGCGTTTTAACGCGTAAACAGCATAAAAACGACGAATTTTTTATTATCTGTTTTTATTAATATTGCGTCTATAGAAACGATTTCAACGATCTAAATTACTAGAATATTGCCAGCAAACAGCACGTTTTGAGTTTTAATCTGCGTTTTAACGCGTAAACAGCAACCACGAATTTTTATTATTCGTTTTTTATTAATACTTCTTATTTGAACGATTTCAACGATCTAAAATGCTTCAGCAGTTTATTTTAGCAAACAGCGTTTCTTGAGCTTTAACCGCGCTTTTAACGCGTCAAGTACGTTCACGAAATTCTTTATTCGTTTTATTATTGTTCATTGAACGCGATTTCAATCTAAAAGCTGGAAAATGATTATTTTAGCAAACAGCGACCTTTTGAGTTTAATCTGCGTTTAATCGCGTAAACAGCATGCCGACGAATTTTATTATCTGTTTTTATTAACATTGCGTCTTATTTCCCGAACGACTTCAACAATCTAAAATGCTTGAAAATGTTTATTCTGTGCAAAGAACAGTTTTGAAAGCCAATCTGCCGGAACGCAAACAGCATAAAAACTATCGACGCAAAACTTTTTATTATTCGTTTTTATTAATATTGCGTCTATCGGAACAAATTCCCAACGAGATCTCAAACGCTCGGTAAAAATGATTATTTGAAGCAAAACAGCACGTTTTGAAAGCTTTTAACTGCGTTTTAACGCGCAAACAGCTAAAAACGACGATTTTATTATTCGTTTTATTACTTCATTTGAACGACTCGCAACGATTCGTGCTTGAACATGCTTATTTCAGCAAAACAGCACGTTTTGAGCTTTAATCGCGCCACCGCAAAACAGCATAAAACACAAATTCTTTTTATTATTCAGTTTTTACATACGCGCTCATTTGAACGATTTCAACGATCTAAAATGCTTGAAAATGATTATTTTAGCAAAACAGCACGTTTTGAGCTAATCTGCGTTTTAACGCGTAAAACAGCATAAATACACTAAATTTCGGCGGCGTCGTTTTGCCAATATTGCTTCTATTTGAACGATTTCTACGATCTGCCTGGCGTTCGCCATTTTACAAAAACAGCACGTTTTGAGCTTTAATCTGCGTTTTAACGCGTAAAAACAGCATAAAACCGGACCGTACTTTTATTATCTGCTCTTTATTAATATTTCTTCATTTGGAAACGATTTCAACGATCTAAAATGCTTGAAAATGATTATTTTGTGTTGTTTGCCATTCGGTTAAAATCCGCGTTTAACGCGTAAAATTGTTAATAAAACCACCAAATTTTGCCGGCCCGCTTTTACGGTTACGCTTCATTTGAACGCATCTTCAACGTGACCAAAATGCTTGAAATTGATTATTTTGTGCAAAACAGCACGTTTTGAGTTTAATCTGCGTTTTAACGCGCAAAACAGCATGTAAAACGGCGAATTTTTATTATTGGCTTCGTCGTTACCGCGCCCTACTGAACGATTTCAACGATCTAAAATGCTTGGTGATTTACGGCAAAACAGCACGTTTGGTTTTAATCGCGTCGCACCGCGTAAAACAGCATAAAAACGACGGTGAATTTTTATTATTCGTTTTTTAATATTGCTTCTATTTGAACGATTTCAACGGAAACGCTGAAAATGCCGGTTTTAGCAAAACAGCACGTTTTGAGCTTTAATCTGCGTTTTAACGCGTAAACAGCATAAAAACGACGAAATTTCATTGTCGCTTTACGCAATATCATTGCGTCTAATAAACGATTTCAACGATCTAAAGTGCTTTAAATGCGATTTACCAGCACGCTTTGAGCTTTAATCTGCGTTTTAACGCGTAAACAGCATAAAAACCACTTAAATTTTTTATTATTCGTTTTTATTAATACGCGCCCATTTGAACGATTTCAAATCGACGTTCTGGCTTTTAAATGCGATTATTTCAGCAAAACAGCACGTTTTGAGCTTTAATCTGCGTTTAACGCGCGTAAAACAGTACAAAACCGACAATTTTTTATTATTCGTTTTTGCCATTATTTCTTCTATTTGAACGATTTCAACGATCTAAAAATGCTTTAAAATGCCTTACCAGCAAAAACAGCACGCTTTTGAGCTTTAATCTGCGGTTAACGCGTAAAACAGCACAAAACGGAACAAACTTTGCTTGCCTGCTTTTATTATTATTGCGTCTATTTGAACGATTTCAAACGATCTAAAATGCTTGAAATATTTATTTTAGCAGCCGCACCTTTGAGTTTTAACGCGCTTTAACGCGCAGCATAAAGCGACGAATTTTTTGCCATTCGTTTTATTTACCATTGCGTCTATTTGAAACTGACTACGTAATCAAAATGCTTTGAAAATGCTTATTTTGCAAAACAACACGTTTTGAGCTTTAATCTGCGTTTAACGCAAAACAGCATAAAAAACGACGAAATTTTTTATTATTCGTTTTATTAATATTGCGTCTATTTAGCTAAAAGTTTTTTTTAAAACCTTTTTTTTCTTCTTTTTTTTTACGACAAAAAATGTTAAATTTTTTTTAAAATTGCCTTTTTATTTAACTCTTTAACGGAAAATTATAAAAATGATTTTTATTTCGTTTTTCTACCTAAACATTTAAATTCAAATTTAAAATTTTTATTTGCAAAAAACGTTTAGTTTAATGTTTTAATTAAAACCAAAAAACAGTTTTTTTCTTTTATTTAAGTTTTATTTAAAATTCAAATTTTAAATTTAAATTTTTTTATTGAACAAATTTTAAAATTTAAAATCGTTTTAAGCAAAAAAACCGTTTTATTAATTTTTTAATGCGTAATTTAAATTTAAATTTAAAATTTTGAAATTTATTTTAAAAAAGGATTTATTTTAAAAGCGGGTTTTAAGTAAACAGCATAAAACGACAAATTTTTTATTATTTTTTTTAATTAATTTTCGTCTATTTGGGATTCAATTTTAAAATGCTTAAAATGTTTTTCCCAAAAACATTTGTTAAATTTTTTTAACGCGTAAAAAGAAAAAAAACAAAATTTTTTTTTTTTTTTTAAAAAAAAATTTTTTTTCTTTTAATTTT
>NW_027046489.1:0-24474 GCF_025399875.1 Dalotia coriaria | reverse complement strand
ATTTTGTTTTTTCCCGTTAAAATTAACGTTTTGGGCCAAAAAAAAAAAATTCGTCGTTTTATGCTGTTTCGCGTTAAAACGCAGTTTAAAAAACTAAAAATGTGCTGTTTGCTAAAAAAAAAGCATTTTCAAGCATTTTAGATCGTTGAAATCGTTCAAATAGACGCAAATTAAAAAAAAAACGAATAATAAAAATTCTTTCCCATGCTTTTTTACGCGTTAAAACGCAGATTAAAGCTCAAAACGTGCTGTTTTGCTAAAATAAGCATTTTCAAGCATTTTAGATCGTTGAAATCGTTCAAATAGAAGCAATAAATAAAACAAAATAATAAAAAATTCGTTTTTTATGCTGTTTTCGGAAAAACGCAGTTTAAAAACAAAAATGCTTTTTTTCCCCAAAAAAAAAAGCTTTTTCAAAGCTTTTTAAATCTTGAAATCATTAAAAATAGACCCTATTAATAAAAACAAATTTAAAAAATTTCGTCGAATGCTGTTTTTCGCGTTAAAACGCTGATTAAAGCTCAAAACGTGTTTTTGCTAAAATTAAGCATTTTCAAGCATTTTATATCGTTAAATCGTTCAAATGGGCCGCAAAAATTTAAAAAGGGAATAAAAAAAAATTCTCTTTTTTTATGCTGAAGCTTTAAAAACGCTGATTAAAGCTCAAACCTTCTTTTTGTAAAAAAGCTTTTTTCAAGCTTTTTTAGATCGTTGAAATCTTTTAAATAGAAGCAATATGAAAAAAAACAAATTTAAAAAAAATTTGTCTTTTTTTATGCTGTTTACGCGTTAAAACGCAGTTTTAAAGCTCAAAACGTGCTGTTTTCCCTTAAAATAAGCATTTTCAAGCATTTTAGATCGTTGAAATCGTTTAAATAAAAACTATTAATAAAAAAAAATAAAAAAAAAATTTCGGTCGTTTTTTTTGCTGTTTTACGCGTTAAAACGCAGATTAAAACTCAAAACGTGCTGTTATGCTAAAATAAGCTTTTTTCAAGCATTTTAGATCGTTGAAATCGTTCAAATAGACGCAATATTAATAAAAACGAATAATAAAAATTTCGTCTTTTTTTATGCTGTTTTACGCGTTAAAACGCGGAATAAAGCTCAAAACGTGCTGTTTTGAAAAAATAAGCATTTTAAAAGTTTTGGATTTTTTGAAATCGTTCAAATAGAAGCAATATTAATAAAAAAGTATTAAAAAACGTCTTTTTTTTATGCTGTTTTCGCGTTAAAACGCAGATTAAAACTAAAAACGTTTTGTTTTGCTAAAAAAAAGCATTTTAAAACTTTTTCAGATCTTTGGGGAAATCTTTTAAAATAGACGCAATAAAAAAAACGAATAAAAAAAATTTCGTCATTTTTATGCTGTTTTCCCCGCGTTAAAACGCAGTTTAAAAAGCTAAAAAAGGGTGCTTTTTGCTAAAATAAAACTTTTTCCCAAGCTTTTTTTAGATCGGGGGGAAATCTTTCAAATAGACGCAATATTAATAAAAACGAATAATAAAAATTTCGTTTTTTTATGCTGTTTTGCGTTAAAACGCAGTAAAGCTAAAAACTGCTGTTTTGCTAAAATAAAATTTTAAAAGCATTTTAGATCGTTGAAATCTTCAAATATAAGCAATATTAATAAAAACGAATAATAAAAAAATTCGTTTTTATGCTTTTTTTACGCTTTAAAAACCGCAGTTTAAAAACTAAAAACGGTGTTTTTGTTTTAAAAAAAACATTTTAAAGCGATCGTTAAATCTTTTCAAATAGACGCAATATTAAAAAAAAAAAAGGGAAAATTCGTCGTTTTTATATGTTTTGCTTTAAAAACGCAGATTAAAGCTCAAAACGTGTTTTTTTTGCTATAAAAAGCATTTTCAAGCTTTTTTAGATCGTTAAATCTTTCCCAAATAGAAGCAATATTAATAAAAAGGGAATAATAAAAATTCGTCGTTTTATGCTGTTTACGCGTTAAAACGCAGATTAAAACTCAAAACGTGCTGTTTTGCTAAAAAAAACATTTTCAAGCTTTTTTAAGACCCGTTGAAATCTTTTCAAATGGGCGAAAATTTTAATAAAAAGGGTAATAAAATTTCGTCTTTTTTTATGCTTTTTTACGCTTTAAAAACGCGTTTAAAAACCAAAACTGATTTTTTGCTAAAATAAGCTTTTTCCCAAGCATTCTAAATCTTTGGGGAAATCTTTCCCAAATAGACGAAATTTTAAAATAAAACGAATAAAAAAAAAATTCGTTTTTTTTATGTTTTTCCTTTAAAAACGCAGTTTAAAAACCAAAACGTGCTTTTTTTGCTAAAATAAGCATTTTAAAACTTTTTTAGATCTTTGGGGAAACCCCTTTTCCGCTAGACGCAATTTTAAATTTAAAAAGAATAATAAAAAATTTCGTCTTTTTTATGCTTTTTTGCTTAAAAAAGCGGGTTAAAGCTCAAAACGTGCTTTTTTTTGCTAAAAAAAACATTTTCAAGCTTTTTTAATCGTTGAAATCGTTCAAATAGACGCAATATTAAAAAAAAACTAATAAAAAAATTTTTCGTCGTTTTATGCTTTTTTTTACGCTTTAAAAACCCGGGGAAAAAAATTTCAAAACGTGCTGTTTTCCCAAAAAAAAAGCATTTTCCATTTTAAAACCCGTTGAAACCCGTTCAAATAGAAGCAATATGAAAAAAAACCCAAAAAAAAAAAATTTTCGTTTTTATGCTGTTTTACGCGTTAAAACGCAGTTTAAAAACTCAAAACGTCCCTTTTTCCCAAAAAAAACATTTTAAATTTTAGATCGTTGAAAATCGTTAAAAGGGGGCCAAATATTAATAAAAACGAATAAAAAAAGATTCGTCTTTTTTATGCTGTTTTACGCGTTAAAACCAGATTAAAGCTCAAAACGTGCTTTTTTTGCAAAAAAAAAACTTTTTTAAAGCATTTTAGATCTTGAAATCGTTCTAAAGCAATATTAATAAAAACGAAAAACCCAAAAATTCGTCTTTTTTTATGCTGTTTTACCCCGTTAAAACGCAGATTAAAGCTCAAAACGTGCTTTTTTTTCAAAAAAAACATTTTAAAAGCTTTTTTGTTGAAATCGATTTCAAATAGACGCAATATTAATAAAAACTAATAATAAAAATTTCGTCGTTTTATGCTGTTTTACGCGTTAAAACGCAGAATAAAACTCAAAACGTGCTGTTTTGCTAAAATAAACGCATTTTCAAGCATTTTAGATCGTTGAAATCGTTCAAATAGAAGCAATATGAATAAAATGCTAAAATAAGCATTTTCAAGCATTTTAGATCGTTGAAATCGTTCAAATAGACGCAATATTAATAAAAACGGAATAGTAAAAAGATTCGTCGTTTTATGCTGTTTTACGCGTTAAAACGCAGATTAAAACTCAAAACATTAACTTGTTTTTGCTAAAAGCCAGCATTTTCAAGCATTTTAGTCGTTGGAAATCGTTCAAATAGACGCAATATTAATAAAAGCGAATAATAAAAATTAGTCATTTTCAAGCTGTTTACGCGTTAAAACGCAAATAACCCAAAATACGTTAATTCTAAAATAAAATTTTTCGACGTTTTAATGCTGATTCCGTTAAAAGCAGAATATAATAAAAACGAATATTCAAAATTTCGCGTTTTCAAGCTTTTTCGCGTTGAAATCGCAAATAAACATAAAACGTGCTGTATTAGCTAAAATATCGCATTTTTAATGGGTTTTAGATCGTTGAAATCATTCAAATAGAAGCAATATTAATAAAACAATAAAAAAATTTCGTCGTTTTATGCTGTTTTCGCGTTAAACGCTGATTAAAGCTCAAAACGTGATGTTTGCGAAATAAGCATTTTCAAGCATTTTATATCGTTGAAATCGTTCAAGACGCAATATAATAAAAACGAATAATAAAAATTCGTCGTTTTTTCTGTTTTAGCGTTAAAACGCGATTAAAGCTCAAACCGTGCTGTTTTGCTAAAATAAGCATTTTCAAGCATTTTAGATCGTTGAAATCGTTCAAATAGAAGCAATATGAATAAAAACGAATAATAAAAATTTGTCGTTTTTATGCTGTTTCGAGTTAAAACGCAGATTTAAGCTCAAACGTGCTGTTTGCTAAAATAAGCATTTTCAAGCATTTTAGATCGTTGAAATCGTTTAAATTGAAGCAATATTAATAAACGAATAATAAAAATTCGTCGTTTTATGCTGTTTTAGCGTTAAAACGCAGATTAAAACTCAAACGTGCTGTTATGCTAAAATAAGCATTTTCAAGCATTTTAGATCGTTGAAATCGTTCAAATAGAGCAATATTAATAAAAACGAATAATAAAATTTCGTCGTTTTATGCTGTTTTACGCGTTAAAACGCAGAATAAAGCTCAAAACGTGCTGTTTTGCAAAATAAGCATTTTCAAGCATTTTAGATCGTTGAAATCGTTCAAATAGAAGCAATATTAATAAAAACGAGTAATACAATATCGTCTTTTTTATGCTGTTTTACGCGTTAAAACGCAGTTTAAAAAGCTCAAAACGTGCTGTTTTGCTAAAATAAGCATTTTCAAGCATTTAGATCGTTGAAATCGTTCAAATAGACGCAATATTAATAAAAACGAATAATAAAAATTTCGTCGTTTTATGCTGTTTTACGCGTTAAAACGCAGATTAAAGCTCAAACGTGCTGTTTTGCTAAAAAAAAGCATTTTCAAGCATTTTAGATCGTTGAAATCGTTCAAATAGACGCAATATTAATAAAAACGAATAATAAAAATTTCGTCGTTTTTTATGCTGTTTTACGCGTTAAAACGCAGGATAAAGCTCAAAACGTGCTGTTTTGCTAAAATAAGCATTTTCAAGCATTTTAGATCGTTGAAATCGTTCAAAATAGAGCAATATTAATAAAAACGAATAATAAAAATTCGTCGTTTTTATGCTGTTTTACGCGTTAAAACGCAGATTAAAGCTCAAAACGCGTGCTGTTTTGCTAAAATAAGCATTTTCAAGCATTTTTAGATCGTTGAAATCGTTCAAATAGAAGCAATATAGATAAAACGAATAATAAAATTACGTCGTTTTTATGCTGTTTACGCGTTAAAACGCAGATTAAAGCTCAAAACGATGCTGTTTTGCTAAAATAAGCATTTTCAAGCATTTTTAGATCGTTGAAATCGTTCCAAATAGAAGCAATATTAATAAAACGAATAACAAAAATTCGTCGTTTTTATGCTGTTTTACGCGTTAAACGCGCAATTAAAGCTCAAAACGTGCTGTTTTGCTAAAATAAGCATTTTCAAGCATTTTTAGATCGTTGAAATCACGTTCAAATAGAAGCAATATTAATAAAAACGAATAATAAAAATTCGTCGCGTTTTTATGCTGTTTTACGCGTTAAAACGCAGATTAAAACTCAAAACGTGCTGTTTTGCTAAAATAAGCATTTTCAAGCATTTTAGATCGTTGAAATCGTTCAAATAGACGCAATATTAATAAAAACGAATAATAAAAATTTCGTGAATTTTATGCTGTTTTACGCGTTAAAGCTGATTAAAGCTCAAAACGTGATGTTTTGCTAAAATAAGCATTCAAGCGCTTTTAGATCGTTGAAATCGTTCAAATAGACTGCAATATTAATAAAAACGAATAATAAAAAATTCGCTGTTTTACGCGTTAAACGCGCCAGATTAAAGCTCAAAACGTGCTGTTTTTTTGCTAAAATAAGCATTTTCAAGCATTTTGAATTGTTGAAATCGTTTAAATAGAAGCAATATTAATAAAACGAATAATAAAAAATTCGTCATTTTTGTATGCTGTTTTACGCGTTAAAACATGAATTAAAGCTCAAAACGTGCTGTTTTGCTTTAAAATAAGCATTTTCAAGCATTTTTAGATCGTTGAAATCGTTCAAAATGGACGCAATATTAATAAAACGAATAATAAAAAGAAATTTCGTCGTTTTATGCTGTTTTACGCGTTAAAACGCAGATTAAAGCTCAAAACGTGCTGTTTTGCTTAAAATAAGCATTTTTCAAGCATTTTAGATCGTTGAAATCGTTCAAATAGAAGCAATATTAATAAAAAACGAATAATAAAAAATCGTCGTTTTTATGCTGTTTTACGCGTTAAAACGCAGGTTAAACTCAAACGTGCTGTTTTGCTAAAATAAGATTTTCAAGCATTTTAGATCGCTTGAAACTCGTTCAAATAGAAGCAATATGAATAAAACGAATAATAAAAATTTCGTCGTTTGTATGCTATTTTACGCTTAAAACGCAGATTAAAGCTCAAAACGTGCTGTTTTGCTAAAATTAGCATTTTCAAGCATTTTAGATCGTTGAAACGTTCAAATAGACGCAAATTAATAAAAACGAATACATAAAAATTTGCGTTTTATGCTGTTTTACGCGTTAAAACGCAGATTTAAAGCTCAAAACGTGCTGTTTTGCTAAAGTATTTTGCATTTTAGATCGTTGAAATCGTTCAAATAGACGCAGTATTAATAAAAACAGATAATAAAAATTCGTCGTTTTATGCTGTTTTACGCGTTAAAACGCAGATTAAAGCAAAACGTGCTGTTTTGCTAAAATAACATTTTCAAGCATTTTAGATCGTTAGAAATCACGTTCAAATAGACGCAATAATGGCAAAACGAATGGCAAAATTCGTCATTTTATGCTGTTTTACGCGTTAAAACGCAGATTAAAGCTCAAAACGTGCTGTTTTGCTAAAATATGCATTTTCAAGGCATTTTAGATTATTTGAAATCGTTCAAATAGACGCAATATTAATAAAAACGAATAATAAAAATTTCTTTAGGCATGCTTTGTTTTTACATAGCAAAACGCAGAATAAAGCTCAAAACGTGCTGTTTTTTGCTAAAATAAGCATTTTCAAGCATTTAGATCGTTGAAATCGTTCAAATAGAAGCAATATTAATAAAAACGAATAATACAAAAAATTCGTCGTTTTTATGCTGTTTTACGCGTTAAAACGCAGATTAAAGCTCAAAAACATGCTGTTTTGCTAAAATAAGCATTTTCAAAGCATTTTAGATCGTTGGGAAATCGTTCAAATAGACGCAATATTAATAAAAACGGAGTAATAAAAATTTCCGTCGTTTTTATGCTGTTTTACGCGTTAAAACGCTACAGTTAAAACTCAAAACGTGCTGTTTTGCTAAAATTGCTTTCAAAAGCATTTTAGATCGTTGAAATCGTTTCAAATAGACGCAATATTAATAAAACGAATAATAAAAAATTTGTCGTTTTTATGCTGTTTTGCCCGTTAAAACGCAGATTAAAAGCTCAAAACGTGCTGTTTTGCTAAAATAAAACATTTTTTCAAGCATTTTTTAGATCCGTTGAAATCACGTTCAAATAGAAGCAATATTAATAAAAACGAAGATAATAAAAATTTCGTCGTTTTTATGCTGTTTACGCGTTAAAACGCAGATTAAGCTCAAAACGATGCTGTTTTGCTAAAATAAGCATTTTCAAGCATTTTAGATCGTTGAAATCGTTCAAATGGAGCCGCAATGTGTAAAACGAATAATAAAAATTTCGTCACGTTTTTATGCTGTTTTACGCGTTAAAACGCAGAATAAAGCTCAAGCAGTACTGTTTTGCTAAAATAAGCATTTCAAGCATTTTAGTCGATTGAAATCGTTCAAATAGAAGCAATATTATTAATAAAACGAATAATAAAAATTCGTCCGTTTTGTACTGTTTTACGCGTTAAAACACCAGATTAAAGCTCAAAACGTGCTGTTTTGCTAAAAGAATAGAGCATTTTCAAGCATTTTTAGATCGTTGAAATCGTTCAAATAGACGCAGTATTAATAAAAACGAATAATAAAATTCGTCGTTTTATGCTGTTTTACGCGTTAAAACGCGAGATTAAAGCTCAAAACGTGCTGTTTTGTAAAATAAAAGCATTTTTCAAGCATTTTAGATCCGTTGGAAATCACGTTCAAATAGACGCAATAGTAATAAAAACGAATAATAAAAAATTCGTCGCTTTTATGCTGTTTACGCGCGTTAAAACGCAGATTAAACTCAAAACTGCTGTTTTGCTAAAATAAGCATTTTCAAGCATTTTTTAGATCGTTGAAATCGATTCAAATAGAAGCAATATGAATAAAACGAATAATAAAAATTTCGTGTTTTATGCTGTTTTACGCGTTAAAACACAGATTAAAGCTCAAAACATTATGCTGTTTTTGCTAAAATAAGCAATTTCAAGCATTTTTAGATTGTTGAAATCGTTTAAATAGAAACAATATTAATAAAAAACGAATAATAAAAATTCGTCATTTTATGCTGTATTACGCGTTAAAACATAGTTAAAGCTCAAAACGTGCTGTTTTGCGCACAAAATAGAGCATTTTCAAGCATTTTAGATCGTTGAAATCGTTCAAATAGACGCAGTATTAATAAAAACGAATAATAAAAAGAATTCATCGTTTTTTATGCTGTTTTACGCGTTAAAACGCAGATTAAAACTCAAAGCGGTAGCATTTTGCTCACGTGTAAAGCATTTCAAGCATTTTAGATCGTTGAAATCGTTCAAATAGACGCAATATTAATAAAAACGAATAATAAAAATTCGTAACGCTGTTTACGCGTTAAAACGCAGATTAAAGCTCAAAACGCTGTTTTGCTAAAATGGCCAAGCATTTTCAAACATTTTAGATCGTTGAAATCGTTCAAATAGAAGCAATATAAGATAAAAACGGAATAATAAAATTTCGTCGTTTTTAATATGCTGTTTTTGCGCGTTAAAACGCAGATTAAAGCTCAAAACGTGCTGTTTTTGCTAAGGTAAACAGTTCAAAGCATTTTTAGATTGTTGAAATCGTTTAAATAGAAGCAATATTAATAAAAACCGAATAATAAAAATTCGTCGCATTTTTTTGTAGCAACGTACGCATTAAAGAGCCTTGCCAGATTAAAGCTCAAAACTTGTGCTGTTTTGCTAAAATAAAACATTTTCAAGCATTTTAGATCGTTGAAATCACGTTTGACGGGCACGGCCATTGGCAAAACGAATAATAAGAATTTCGTCGTTTTTATGCTGTTTTGCGCATTAAAACGCTGATTAAAACTCAAAACGATGCTGTTTTGCTAAAGGTGCTTATTTTCAAGCATTTTTAGATCGTTGAAATCGTTCAAATAAGACGCAATATTAATAAAAACGAATAATAAAAAATTTGTCGTTTTTATAATACTTATTTATACGCGTTAAGAAAAACGCAGATTAAAGCTCAAAACGTGCTTGTTTTTGCTAAAATAGAAGCATTTTCAAGCATTTTAGATCGTTGAAATCGTTCAAATAGAGCAATATTATTAAAAACGAATAATAATATTTTCGTCGTTTTTTATGCTGTTTTACGCGTCAAAACGCAGATTAAAGCTCAAAACGTGCTGTTTTGGTAAAATAAGCATTTTCAGAAGCACATTTTTAGATCGTTGAAATCGTTCAAATAGACGCAATATTAATAAAACAGCGAATAATACAAAATTCGTCGTTTTATGCTGTTTTACGCGTTAAAACGCAGATTAAAACTCAAAACGTGCTGTTTTGCTAAAATAGAGCATTTTCAAAATTATTTTTAGATCGTTGAAATCGTTCAAATAGAAGCAATATTAATAAAAACGAATGGCAAAAATTCGTCGTTTTATGCTGTTTACGCGTTAAACGCAGAGATAAAGCTCAAAACGTGCTGTTTTGCTAAAATAAGCATTTTCAAGCATTTTTAGATCACGTTGAAATCCGTTTCAAATAGAAGCAATATTAATAAAAAACGAATAATAAAAATTCGTCGTTTTATGCTGTTTTTACGCGTTAAAACGCAGATGAAAGCTCAAAACGTGCTGTTTGCTAAAATGAGCATTTTCAAAGCATTTTTGGGTCCGTTTGAAATCGTTCAAATAAGGCGCAGTATTAGTAATAAGAAGCGAATAATAAAAATTCGTCGTTTTTTATGCTGTTTACGCGCGTTAAAACGCAGATTAAAGCTCAAGCATTGCTGTTTTGCCACAAAATAAACGCATTTTCAAGCATTTTAGATCGTTGAAATCGTTCAAATAGACGCAATATTGTAAAACGAATAATAAAAATTTACGTCGCTTTTATGCCGTTTTTACGCGTTAAAGCAGATTAAAGCTCAAAACGTGCTGTTTTGCTAAAATAAGCATTTTCAAGCATTTTGATCGTTGAAATCGTTCAAATAGACGCAATATGAATAAAAACGAATAATAAAAATTTCGTCGTTTTTATGCTGTTTTGCAAAACGCAGATTAAAGAAAAACCAAAACGTGCTGTTTTGCTAAAATAAAATTCAAACATTTTGGGTGTTGAAATCGTTTTAAATAGAAGCAATATTAATAAAAAACGAATAATAAAAATTCGTCATTTTATGCTGTATTACGCGTTAAAGCCGCAGATTAAAGCTCAAAACGTGCTGTTTTGCTAAAATAAGCATTTTTCAAGCATTTTAGATCGTTGAAATCGTTCCAAATAGACGCAATATTAATAAAAACGAATAATAAAATTTTACACGTCGTTTTTATGCTGTTTTACGCGTTAAAACGCTGATTAAAACTCAAAACGTGCTGTTTTGCTAAAATTAGCATTTTCAAAGCATTTTAGATCGTTGAAATCGTTCAAATGGGCGCAATATTAATAAAAAACGAATAATAAAAAATTTGTCACGTTTTTTATGCTGTTATACGCGTTAAAACGCAGATTAAAAGCTCAAAACGTGCTGTTTTGCTAAAATAAGCATTTTTCAAGCATTTTTGATCGTTGAAATCGTTCAAATAGAAACAGTATTAATAAAAACGAATAATAATATTTTCGTCGTTTTATGCTGACGCGTCAAAACGCAGATTAAAAGCTCAAAACGTGCTGTTTTGGTAAAATAAAGCATTTTCAAAGCATTTTAGATCGTTGAAATCGTTCAAATAGACGCAATATTAATAAAAAACGAATAATAAAAAAATTTCGTCGTTTTTTATGCTTTTAATTTTCTCACCCGCGATAAAACGCAGATTAAAGAAGCTCAAAACACGTACTTTGTTTGCTAAAATAAGCGCATTTTAAACATTTTTAGATCGTTGAAATCGTTCAAAATAGAAGCAATATTAATAAAACGAATAATAAAAATTTCGTCGTTTTTATGCTGTTTTTACGCGTTAAAACGCAGATTAAAACTCAAAACGTGCTGTTTTGCTACAAAATATAACATTTTTCAAGCATTTTAGATCGTTGAAATCGTTTAAATAGAGAAGCAATATTAATAAAACGAATAATAAAAAATTCGTCACATGCTGTTTTACGCGCGTTAAAACGCAGATTAAAGCTCAAACGTGCTGTTTAGCGGCGGCTAAAATAAGCATTTTTCAAAACATTTAGATCGTTGAAATCGTTCAAAATAGACGCAAT
Organism: Dalotia coriaria; assembly: GCF_025399875.1. Taxonomy (NCBI): domain Eukaryota; kingdom Metazoa; phylum Arthropoda; class Insecta; order Coleoptera; family Staphylinidae; genus Dalotia; species Dalotia coriaria. The sequence goes on along the minus strand of NW_027046489.1, from coordinate 13,039 downwards.
GGCCAATAAAAACGAATAATAAAAATTTAGTCGTTTTATGCTGTTTCACATACGTTAAAGGACACCAGAATAAAAGCTCAAAACATTGCCATTTTGCCTAGAAATAAGCATTTTCAAACGGTATTTTAGATCGTTGAAATCGTTCAAATAGAAGCAATATTAATAAAAACGAATAATAAAAAATTCGTCGTTTTTATGCTGTTTTACGCGTTAAAAGGCAGATTAAAGAAGCTCAAAACGTGCTGTTTGCTAAAAATAAAAAGCATTTTCAAGCTTGTTTAGTCGTTGAAATCGTTTTAAATAGAGTAATATTAATAAAAACAGATAATAAAAATTTCGTCGTTTTATGCTGTTTTACGCGTTAAAACGCGGGTTAAAGCTCAAAACGTGCTGTTTTGCTTTAAAATAAGCATTTTCAAGCATTTTAGATCATTGAGATGATTTCAAATAGACGCAATATTTAATAAAAACGAATAATAAAATTTTAATCGTTTTATGCTGTTTTTACGCGTTAAAACGCCGAGGCAAAACTCAAAAACGATGCTGTTTTGCTAAAAGGCCAAGCATTTTCAAGCATTTTAGATTGTTAAGGAAATCGTTCAAATAGACGCAATATTAATAAAAACGGGTAATAAAAATTCGTCGTTTTGTATACATTTTACGCGTTAAAACGCAGATTAAAGCTCAAAACGTGCTGTTTTGCTAAAATAAGCATTTTCAAGCATTTTTAGATCACGTTGAAATCGTTCAAATAGACGCAATATTAATAAAAACGAATAATAAAAATTTCAAATTGTTTTATGCTGTTTTACGCGTTAAAACGCAGATTAAAGCTCAAAACGTGCTGTTTTGCTAAAATAAGCATTTTCAAGCATTTTAGATCGTTGAAATCGTTTCAAATAGAAGCAATATTAATAAAAACGAATAATAAAAATTTCGTCGTTTTTATGCTGTTTTACGCGTTAAAACGCAGATTAAAACTCAAAACGATGCTGTTTTTGCTAAAATGGCACATTTTCAAGCATTTTAGATCCGTTTGAAATCGTTCAAATAGACGCAATATTAATAAAAACGAATAATAATAAAAATTTCGTCGTTTTTGGCGCTGTTTGCGTTTAAGGCGCGGGCAAAACAGGCGTGCTGTTTTGCTAAAATGGCATTTTCAAGCATTTTAGATCCGTTGAAATCGTTCAAATAGAAGCAATATTAATAAAAACGAATAATAAAAATTCGTCGTTTTTATGCTGTTTTACGCGTTAAACGCAGATTAAAACTCAAAACGTGCTGACTTTTAAGAGGCATTTTCAAGCATTTTTAGATCGATTTGAAATCGTTCAAATAGACGCAGTATTAATAAAAACGAATAATAAAAATTCGTCGTTTTTTATGCTGTTTTTACGCGTTAAAACGAAGATTAAAACTCAAAACGTGCTGTTTTTGTAAAATAAGCATTTTTCAAGCATTTTAGATCATTTGAAATCGTTCAAATAGACGCAATATTAATAAAAACGAATAATAAAATTCGTCGCTTTTATGCTGTTTTACGCGTTAAAACGCAGATTAAAAGCTCAAAGAAACGTGCTGTTTTGCTAAGTAAAAACATTTTCAAGCATTTTAGATCGTTGAAATCGTTCAAAATAGAAGCAATATGAATAAAAACGAATGGCAGAATTTCGTCGTTTTTTATGCTGCATTTTACGCGTTAAAACGCAGATTAAAGAAGCTCAAAACATGCTGTTTTGCTAAAATAAGCATTTTCAAAGCATTTTTAGATTATTTGAAATCGTTTAAAATAGAAGCAATATTAATAAAAACGAATAAAAAAAAATTTCCCGTCATTTTTATGCTTTTTTACGCGTTAAAACGCAGTTTAAAAACTAAAAACGTGCTGTTTTGCTAAAAAAAACTTTTTTCAAGCTTTTTTTAGATCGTTGAAATCTTTTGAAATAGACGCAATATTAATAAAAACAAAATAATAAAAATTTCGTCTTTTTTTGCGGGGTTTCCCGTGTTAAAACGCTGATTAAAGCTCAAAACGTGCTTTTTTCCCAAAAATTAGCATTTTCGGCTTTTTTAAAATCGTTGAAATCTTTAAATAGACGCAATATTAATAAAAACGAATAATAAAAAATTTGTCTTTTTTATGTTTTGTTTTACGCGTTAAAACGCAGATTAAAACTCAAAACGTGCTGTTTTGCTAAAATAAGCATTTTCAAGCTTTTTTAGATCGTTAAAAATCGTTTCCAAATGAAGCAAAAATTAAAAAAAAACGAATAATAATATTTTCGTCGTTTTATGCGGGGTCAAAACGCAGATTAAAGCTAAAAACGTGCTTTTTTTGGTAAAAAAAACCCTTTTCAAAGCTTTTTTAGATCGTTGAAATCGTTCAAATAGACGCAATATTTAAAAGGGAAATAAAAATTTCGTCGTTTTTTTTTTGTTTTGTTCTACGCGTTAAAACGCAGATTAAACTCAAAACTTTCTGTTTTCCCAAAAAAAAAACATTTTCAAGCATTTTAGATCTTTGGGGAAATCTTTCCCAAAAAAAACAATATTAAAAAAAAACGAATAAAAAAAATTGTCTTTTTTTATGCTTTTTTTACGCGTTAAAACGCAGATTAAAGCTCAAAACGTGCTTTTTTTGCTAAAAAAAAACATTTTAAAGCTTTTTTAGATCGTTGAAATCTTTTTAAATAGAAGCAATATTAATAAAAACGAATAATAAAAATTCGTCTTTTTTATGCTTTTTTTACGGGGTTAAAAACCCAAGTTAAAGTTTTAAAAAACGTGCTGTTTTGTTTTAAATAAGCTTTTTTCAAAGCATTTTAGATCGTTGAAATCGTTCAAATAGACGCAATATTAATAAAAACGAAAAATTTAAAAATTTCGTCTTTTTTTATGCTGTTTTACGCGTTAAAACGCAGTTTAAAAGGGCTCAAAACTTTGCTTTTTGCTAAAAAAAAGCTTTTTTCAAGCTTTTTTAAATCTTTGGGGAAATCGTTCAAATGGGCAAAAATTAAAAAACAAAATAATAAAAAATTTCGTCTTTTTTATGCTGTTTTACGCGTTAAAACGCGGAAAAAAAGCTCAAAACGTGCTGTTTTGCTAAAATAAGCTTTTTTCAAGCTTTTTTAGATCGTTGAAATCGTTCAAATAAAAACAATATGAAAAAAAACGAATAATAAAAATTCGTCTTTTTTTATGTGCTTTTTACGCTTTAAAAACGCAGTTTAAAAACTCAAAACGTGCTGTTTTGCAAAAAAACATTTTCAAGCATTTTAGATCGTTGAAACCCGTTCAAATAGACGCAATATTAAAATAAACGAATAGAAAAAAATTCGTCGTTTTATGCTTTTTTTACGGGGTTAAAACGCAGATTAAAAAACGTGCTTTTTTTCGCAAAAAAAAAGCATTTTCAAGCATTTTTAGATCGTTGAAATCGTTCAAATAGAAGCAATATTAATAAAACGAATAAAAAAAATTTCGTCTTTTATTTTTTTAGCGTTAAAAGGGGAAATTAAAGCCAAAACCGTTTTGCAAAAAAATTTTTTTTTAGTGTTAAACGTTAAAAAAAAAAAAAAAAGTAAAAAATTTTTTTTTTTTCCCTTTTTCCGTTAAAACCGTTAAATAAAACGGTTTTTAAAATAAAAGTTTTTTCGCTTTTAGTGTTAAACGTTAAAAAAAGCAGAAAAAAAGGGAAAAAAATTTGCTTTTTAGCTTTTTAGCTTTAAAAAGGGTTAAATAAAAGGGCTTTTTTAAAAAACATTTTCTTTTTTTTTTAAACGTTAAAACTTAAATAACAATTTTAAAAAAAAGAAAAAAAAATTTGGGGCTTTTTAGTTTAAAAGCAAATTTAAAAAAATTTTAAAAAATGCTTTTAAAGCTTTAACGTTAAATTTCAAAAGCAAAAAAAAAAAAAAAAAAAAAATTCCTTTTTACCGTTAAAAAGAATTAAAAAAATTTTTTTTAAAAAAATTTTGCTTTTAAAACTTAAAAAAAAATTTAAAAAAAAATTTTAAAAAAAAAATTTTTTAAATTTTTGGAAAAAAATTTTTAAAAAAATTTTTAAAATAAAAACCTTTTTTGTTTTTTTAAAAAGAAATTTAAAAATTTTTAAAAAATTTTTTTTAAAAAGGGGAAATTAAATGGGCTTTTTTAAAAAAAAATAAAAAAATTTTTTTTGTTTTCCAAAAAAAATAAAAGGGTTTTTAAAAAAACTTTTTTAAAATTTTTTTTAAAGCTTTTAAAAAAAAGGGTTTAAAATTTTTTTTGTTTTTTCAAAAACCAAATAAAAATTTAAAAAAAAAAAAAAAAAAAAAATTGTCTTTTTTTTTCAAAACGAAAAAAAAAAATTTTCTTTTTTAAAAAATTTTAAATTTTAAACCCAAAAAATTTAAAACCTTTTAAAAAAAAAAAAAAATTTTTTTTTAAATGTTTTTTTTTTGCTTTAAAAAAAAAAACCAAAACTTGTTTTTTTGTTTTGTTTTTAAGAAATTTTCAAGGCGCTTTTAAAAAAAGAATTTAAAAATTTTTTTGGGTTTTTTCCTTAACCAATTAAAAAAAAACGTTTTTTGCTTAGGCTTTTAAAAAAATTTAAAATTTAAAAGGCTTTAAAAAAAAAAAAAAAAAAATTTTTTTTGTGTTTTCGCTTAAAAAAACCCAATTAAAAAAAGGGTTTTTTAAAATGTTTTTAAAAGCTTTTAGCGAAACGCAAAAAAAAATTTTTAAAAAAAAAAAAAAAATTCCTTTTAGTTTTTTACCGTTAAAACGCAATTAATTAAAAAATGTTTTTTAAAAAATTTTTAAGCTTTAAGCGTTAAACCGAAAATAAAAAAAAAAAAAGTTTTAAAAAATTGTCGTTTTTCTTTTAGCAAAAAAAAGATTAAAAAAAACCCCCGCTTTTAGCTAAAAAAAGCTTTGCATTTTAAGTTAAACGTTTGAAAATAGAATAAAAACAATTTAAAAAAATCGTTTTTAGCTTTTTATTAAAAAAAATTTAAATAAAAACTTTGTTTTGAAAAAAAAAATTTTCAAATTTTTTTTAAACTTTTTGCGAAATTTTAAAAAAAAAATTAAAAAATTTTCGTCTTTTAGCTTTTTTTAAAAAACAAAAAAAACCCCTGCTGTTTTGCTAAAAAATTTTTTTAAAAATTTTTTTAACGTTGTTTTTTAAATAAATTTAAAAAAAATTAAAAATTTTTTTTATGTTTTCGCTTAAAAAAGATTAAAAAAACGGCGTTTTTGTTTAAAAAAATTTTTAAGCTTTTAAGTTAAACTTTCTCCCAAATTAATAAAAAGTTTAAAAAAAATTTTCTTTTTATGTTTTATTAAAACGAAAAAATAAAAATTTTTTTTTTGCTTAGTTTTTAAAAGCTTTTAACTTAAATTTTTTTAAAAAAAAATTTAATAAAAAGGAATAATAAAAATTTTTTTATTTTTTTTTTAAAAAGGTTAAAACTTTTTGCTAAAAACCTTTTTAAATTTTTTAAAGTTTTTTTTAAAAATGTTAAAAAAAAATTTAATAAAAAAATTAAAAAACGCTTTTTTTTTTTATTAAAAAAAAAAAAATAAAAGGGTTAAAAAATAATTTTTAAAGGGGTTTTTTTTTAAATAAAATAAAGAATTTAATAAAAACGTAAAAAAAAGCTTTTTTTTTTTAGGGTTAAAAAAGGTTTTAAAATTTGGTTTTTTAAAAATAAGTTTTTCAAGCTTTTTGTTAAAAACTTTAAAAAAAATTTAAAAAAAAATTTTTAAAAGCTTTTTAAAAAAAAAAACCTTTTTTTTTTAAATTTTTGGGGTTAAAAAAAATTTTTTTAAAAGTTTTTTTTGGGGGGGAAAAAAAAAAAAAACAAAAAAAAAAAAAAAAATTTTTTTTTTTTACTTTTAAAGCAAAAACCCAAAATTTTTTTTAAAAACCCTTTTTAAAAAAAATTTTTAAAATTTTGGGGTTTTTTTAAAATTTAAAAAAAAAAAATAAAATTGGTTTTTTTTTTCCAAAAAGATTAAACTCAAAACCTTTTTTAAAAAAAGATTTTAAATTTTTGTCGTTAAATTTTAAAATAAAGCAATTAATAAAAAAAAAAGTCTTTTTTTTTTAGCTTAAAAAGCAGTTTAAAACTAAAAAGGTTTTTGCAAAAAAAATTTTAAAAAATTTTTTTTTTTTAAACGTTAAAACGTATTAAAAAAAAAAAAAAAATTTCCTTTTTAGTTTTTTGCTTAAAAGCGTTTCAAAATGGTTTTTAAAAAAGTTTTTAAATTTTTGTCGTTAAACGAAAATAAAGCTTTTAAAAAACGAAAAAAAATTCGCTTTTTTTTAGCTTAAAAAAATTAATTTAAAAGGGTTTTTAAAATAAGCAAAAATTTTTAATCGTGTTTAAATGCGTTTAAAAAAAAAACAAAAAAAAAAGTGTTTTATTTGTTTTATTAAAACGTTAAACTAAAAGGAGTTTTTAAAAAAAGTTTTTAAAATTTTTTTTTTCTAACGCTTTAAAAAACGATAAAAAAATTGGTTTTTTAAAAATTTTAAAGTTTTTTTCCCCGTTAAACTAAAAAATTTTTGCAAAAAGATTTAAATTTTTTTTAAAATTTTAAATAAAAACAATAAAAAAAGGGTTTTGCTTTTTTTAAAAAGGTTTTAAAAGTTTTAAAACCGTTTTTTAAAAAAGTTTTTTTAAAAACTTTAAATTTTTTGGTTTTTTTTAAAAAAAGGAAAAATAAAAAAAAACGTTTTTTTTTTGCTTCAAAAAACCGTTTTTAAATGCTTTTTTAAAAAAATTTTAAAATTTTTTAAATGGGGAAAAAAAAAAATAAAAATTTTTTTTTTTTTTTAAAAAAATTTTTTTTAAAACTTTTTTTTAAAAAAACCACCCCCTTTTTAAAAAAATAAAAGCTTTTTTTTCTTAAAAAAAAAAATTTTTAAAAAAAAAAAAAAAAAACTTTTTGGTTTAAAAAGGGTTTTAACGGGTTTTTAAAAAAAGAATTTAAAATTTTTTTTAAAAACCCTTTTTGGTTTTTAAAACAAAATTAAAATCCTTTTTTGAAAAAAATTTTTTAAATTTTTAAAAGTTAAAAGTTTTTTTTAAAAAAAAAGTTTTTAAAAAATCTGTTTTTCTTTTCGCTTAAAAAAAAATAAAAAAATCTTTGTAAAGGTTTTCCCTTTTAAAACAAACTTTAAAAAGGCTTTTAAAAAAAAAAAAAATTTTTTTTGGGTTTTTCCTTAAAAAAAAATAAACCCCCCTTTTTTTTTTCTTTTAAAAGCAAAAAGGAAACCCAAAAAATTTTTTTTAAAAAAAAAATTTTTAAAAAAATTTCGTTTTAGGTTAAAAACCAAATTTTTAAAAGTTTAAAAAACCCTTTTGCTTTTTAAATTAAACCAAATAAAAAAAAAATTTTTAAAAAAAAAAATTTTTCCCCCTTTTAAAACTTTTTAAAAAAGGGGTTTTTTTAAAAACTTTTTAAAAATTTTTGTTTTTAAGCAAAAAAAACGAATAAAAATTCCCCGTCGTTTTATTTTACGCGTTAAAACGCAGAATAAAGCTCAAAACGCGTTTTGCTAAATACATTTTCAAGTATTTTAACGTGAAATCGTTCAAATAGAAGCAATTAATAAAAACGAATAATAAAAGTCTTTTTGTTGTTTTACGCTTAAAACGCGATTAAAGCTCAAACGGCTGTTTTGCTAAATAAGCTTTTTAAAGCATTTTAGATCGTTGAAATCGTTCAAATAGACGAAATTTATTAATAAAAACGAATAATAAAAAATTTCGTCGTTTTATGCTGTTTTACGCGTTAAAACGCTGATTAAGCTCAAAAGGGCTTTTTTGCTAAAATTAGCATTTTCGCATTTTAGATCGTTGAAACCGTTTTCAAATAGACGCAATATTAATAAAAACGAATAATAAAAATTTGTCGTTTTTTATGTTTTACGCGTTAAAACGCAGATTAAAGCTCAAAACGTGCTGTTTTGCTAAAATAAGCATTTTCAAGCATTTTAGATCGTTGAAATCGTTCAAATAGAAGCATTAATAAAAACGAATAAAAAAAATTTCCTGTCGTTTTATGCTGTTTTACGCGTTAAAAACGCTGATTAAAGCTCAAAACGTGTGTTTTGCTAAAATAAGCATTTTCAAGCATTTTAGATCTTTGAAATCGTTCAAATAGACGCAATATTAATAAAAACAAATAATACAAAATTCGTCGTTTTATGTTGTTTTACGCGTTAAAACGCAGATTAAAGCTAAAAACGTGCTGTTTTGCTAAATAAGCATTTTCAAGCATTTTAGATCGTTGAAATCGTTCAAATAGAAGCAATATAAAAAACGAATAAAAAAAAATTCGTCGTTTTAACTGTTTTACGCGTTAAAACGCAGATTAATCCCTCAAAACGTGCTGTTTTGCTAAAATAAGCATTTTCCATTTTGATCGTTGAAATCGTTCAAATAGTCGCAATATTAATAAAAACGAATAATAAAAATTTCGTCGTTTTATGCTGTTTTACGCGTTAAAACGCTGATTAAAGCTCAAAACGTGATGTCTTTAAAATAAGCATTTTCAAGCATTTTAGATCGCTTGAAACGTTCAAATAGAAGCATATTAATAAAACGAATAATAAAAATTTCTGTCGTTTTATGTTGTTTTACGCGTTAAAACGCTGATTAAAGCTCAAAACGTGCTGTTTTGCTAAAATAAGCATTTTCAAGCATTTTAGATTTTTTGAAATCGTTCAAATAGACGCAATATTAATAAAAACAAATAATACAAAATTCGTCGTTTTATGCTGTTTTACGCGTTAAACGCAGATTAAAGCTCAAAACGTGCTGTTTTGCTAAAATAAGCATTTTCAAGCTTTTTAGATCGTTGAAATCGTTCAAATAGAAGCAATATTAATAAAAACGAATAATAAAAATTCGTCGTTTTTATACTGTTTTACGCGTTAAAACGCAGATTAATGCTCAAAACGTGCTGTTTTGCTAAAATAAGCATTTTCAAGCATTTTAGATCGTTGAAATCGTTCAAATAGAGGGCAATTAATAAAAACGAATAATAAAAATTTCGTCGTTTTATGCTGTTTTACGCGTTAAAACGCTGATTAAAGCTCAAAACGTGATGTCTTGCTAAAATAAGCATTTTCAAGCATTTTAGATCGTTGAAATCGTTCAAATAGAAGAATATGAATAAAAAACGAATAATAAAAATTTGTCGTTTTATGTTGTTTTACGCGTTAAAACGCAGTTTAAAAAGCTCAAAACGTGCTGTTTTGCTAAAATAAGCATTTTCAAGCATTTTAGATCGTTGAAATCGTTTAAAAGAAGCAATATTAATAAAAACGAATAATAAAAATTTCGTCGTTTTATGTGTTTTTACGCGTTAAAACGCAGATTAAAGCTCAAAACGTGCTGTTTTGCTAAAAAAAAGCATTTTCAAGCATTTTAGATCTTTGGGAAATCGTTCAAATAGAGGGCAATATTATTAAAAAACGAATAATAAAAATTTCGTCGTTTTATGTTGTTTTACGCGTTAAAACGCAGAATAAAGCTCAAAACGTGCTGTTTTTAAAAATAAGCATTTTCAAGCATTTTAGATTGTTGAAATCGTTCAAAAGAAGCAATATTAATAAAACGAATAATAAAAATCGTCGTTTTATGCTGTTTTTACGCGTTAAAACGGATTAAAGCTCAAAACGTGCTGTTTTGCTTAAAATAAGCATTTTCAAGCATTTTAGATCGTTGAAATCGTTCAAATAGACGCAATATTAAAAAAAAACGAATAATAAAAATTTCGCATTTTTATGTTGTTTTACGCGTTAAAACGCAGATTAAAAGCTCAAACGTGCTTTTTTGCTAAAATAAGCATTTTCAAGCATTTTAGATCGTTGAAATCGTTCAAATAGACGCAATATTAATAAAAACGAATAATAAAATTTCCGTCGTTTTATGCTGTTTTACGCGTTAAAACGCACAATAAAGCTCAAAACGTGCTGTTTTGCTAAAATAAGCATTTTCAAGCATTTTAGATCGTCGAAATCGTTCAAATAGAAGCAATATTAATAAAACGAATAATGAAAATTGTCGTTTTATGCTGTTTTACGCGTTAAAACGCACTATAAAGCTCAAATCGTGCTGTTTTGCTAAAATAAGCATTTTCAAGCATTTTAGATTGTTGAAATGTTCAAATAGAAGCAATATTAAAAAAAAACGAATAATAAAAATTCGTCGTTTTATGCTGTTTTACGCGTTAAAACGCAGATTAAAGCTCAAAAGGGCTGTTTTGCTAAAATAAGCATTTTCAAGCATTTTAGTTTGTTGAAATCTTTTTAAATAAAAGCAATATTAATAAAACAATAAAAAAATTCGTCTTTTAGTGTTTTAGGGTTAAAACGGATTAAAGCTCAAAACGTGCTGTTTTCTAAAATAAGCATTTTCAAGCATTTTAGATCGTTGAAATCGTTAAAATTTAGCAATATTAAAAAACGAATAAAAAAAATTTCGTCTTTTTTGGGGTTTAAAAAACGAAAAAAGCTCAAAGGGCTGTTTTCAAAATAAGTTTTTCAAGCATTTTAGACGTTGAAATCGAAAATTTAAAAAAAAAAAAAACGTAATTTTCTTTTTTAGCTTTTTTACGCGTTAAACCAATTGTTTAAAAAAGGCTTTTTGCAAAAAAAGATTTTTTTTTTAATGGAAATTTAAAAAAGAATAAAAAAAAACGTTAAAAAAAATTTCGTTTTAGCTTTTTTAGGGAAAAAACGCGTTGCAAAAAAGGCTTTTTAAAAAAGATTTTAATTTTTATCGTTAAATGCAAATAAACAATAAAAAAAAACGTTAAAAAAATTTCGTCTTTTTAGTTTTTTTTAGCTTAAAACGGGGTTTTTAAAAAGTTTTCAAAATTTGTGTTTTTTTAAAATTTAAAAGTTTTTAATTTTGTCTTTAAAAATGGTTTTTAAAAAAAAACGAAAAAAAAATTCGAAATTTTTGCTGTTTTGCAAAAAAGCATTAAAGCTAAAACGGGGTTTTTCAAAAAGCATTTTAAAAGATTTAAAAATTTCTAAGCTTTTAAATAAAACGAAAAAAAAAACGCATGCTGTTTTGTTAAAAGAAAATAAAACCCAAAAGTGTTTTTTTTAAAAAAGCATTTTAAAAGATTTAAATCTTTAAAATAAAGCTTTTATAAAACAAATAATAAAAACGTTTTTTTACTTTTTTAAATTTTTTTAAAAACGCGAAAAAGTAAAAAGGCTTTTTAAAAAAAATTTTTTTTTTTATTTTTTAAAGTTAAAACGCAAAAAATTAAAACGTTAAAATTTTGCTTTTAGCTTTTTACGGGGAAACCGTTAAAATAAAGGCTTTTTTAAAATTTAATTTTTTTCCCTTTTTAGTGTTAAACCGTTAAAACGAGAAAATAAAAACGTTAAAAAAATTTTTCTTTTAAAGCTTTTTACGTTAAACCGTTAAAACCCAAAAAAAACCGTTTTTAAAATTCTTTTAAGCTTTTTGGCGTTAAACGAAAATAAACAAATTTCTAAAAAATTTCCTTTTAGTTTTTTACGTTAAAACGCAATTAACCCAAAATGCTTTTTAAAAAAATGTTTTAAAAGTTTTTAAGGGAAAAAAGTTCAAAAGGCTTTTTAAAAAAGTTTAAAAAAAGCTTTTAGATTTTTTACCTTTAAAAAAAGCAATTAAAAAAAAAAAAATTTTTTGTTTGCTTTTAAGCTTTTAGCGTTAAACGCAAATGAAGAAATTTTTAAAAAAAAAGTTTAAAAAAAAGCTTTTTGTTTTTACCTTTAAAAAACGGAAAAAAAAAAACCGTTTTTAAATGCTTTTAAGATTTTAACGTTAAACGTTTAAAAGGCTTTTAAAAAAAAAAAAAAAAAAAAGCTTTTTTGTTTTTTACCGTTAAAAGGAAATTAAAATTAAAAGGTTTAATAAAAAAGCTTTTAAGATTTTAGTTTTTTTAAACGTTAAAAAAAGCTTTTTAAAAACTTTAAAAAAAAAATTTTTGTGATGCTGTTTTGGGTTAAAGGAAAAATTTTAAAAATTTTTTTTAAAAAAATTGCATTTTAAGCTTTTTTAACTTTTTAAATCGCAAAAACGCTTTTAAAAAAAAAGAAAAAAAAAATTTTTTGTCTTTTTAAAATTTTTTTTAGGTTAAAAAAAAAAAAAAAATGCTTTTTTTTTTTAGATTTTGCTTTTTTAACCCCAAACTTTTTCAAAAAAAAATTTTAATAAAACGAAAAAAAAAAATCTTTTTATGCTTTTTAAAAAACGAAAAAAAACCCCGGGCTGTTTTGCTAAAAAAGTTTTTTGCCAAATCGTTGAAATTTTTTCAAAAGGGAAATTTAAAAAAAACGAAAAATAAAAACGTTTTTATTTGTTTTAGGTTGGTAAAAAAAGCTAAAACTTTGTTTTGCTAAAAAAGCATTTTCGCATTTTAGATCTTTTAAACGTTCAAATAGAGCAATATTAAAAAAAACGAATAAAAAAAATTTCGTCGTTTTATGCTGCGCTTAAAACGAAATTTGCTCAAAGGGCTTTTTTGCTAAAATAGGCTTTTTAAGCATTTTGATTTTTTAAATCGTTCAAATAGGAATTTTAAAAAAAAACGAAAAAAAAAAAAACGTCGTTTTATGTGTTTTAGGGTTAAAAACGCGTTTAAAAGCTCAAACGTGCTTTTTGCAAAAAAAGCATTTTAAGCATTTTAGACGTTGAAATCGTTCAAAAAAAAGAAATATTAAAAAAAAAACGAATAATAAAAATGCGTTTTATGTGTTTTACGCGTTAAACGCAGTTTAAAAAGCTCAAAAGGGCTTTTTTGCTAAATATTTTCAAGCTTTTTGATCGTTGAAATCGTTCAAATAGAGCAAATTAATAAAAACGAAATAAAAATTTCGTCTTTTTTATGTGTTTTAGGGTTAAAACGCAGTTTAAAGCTCAAAACGTGCTTTTTTTCTAAAAAAGCATTTTCAAGCTTTTTAGATCTTTGGGAAATCGTTCAAATAAAAGCAATATAATAAAAACGAATAAAAAAAATTTTCCTGCGGTTTTTA